>NC_045427.1:112999420-113303843 GCF_902635505.1 Sarcophilus harrisii | reverse complement strand
TAACTAATAAAAAATTACAAATAAGAACTGAAGTAAAGGATAAAATAAATGTATAATCCTACCCCCTCAAAAAAGAGGCTGATACAGTGTCTGGAGCTGGAAGACCTAGGTTCAAATTCTGCCTTCAACATTACATATAGAAGAGGAATAAATATCCTCTTTCAGACTCGGCTCCCTTGTTTTTAATCAAGTGCTTTTGTACTGAATGATTTCAGAGGTCCTTTCAAACTCCAAATTTAGAATCCTATGTATTCACTGGTACCCTACAATGCCAAGGGGGAAAAATCATAGCCCATTGGATGGGGTTCTGTAATGAACTTATGGGAGAATGAGGACAAGCATAATAAACATATGTTGGCATCAAGAGGTTGCAATTTATATTACTGTCGGAAATGTCCTCATCACTAAAGTCATAGTCCATCTAACTGGTCAGTTTTAGGTAGGAAGTTGTTTAGGATAAATCTTAAGAGCTATGGCCATATTACGCATACTGCACATGACTAAGGCTGTCAAGTTTTAATGAAATAAGTTTTATATACCTTTGTTAGCATCAGAATTCAAACTTTTGTTTTATGCTCCTATATTATTTATCTGTAGATTCTGCCAATATGTTATGAATTTTTGAGAGCTGACTCTAGCGTAGTTTCCTGTAATTATCAGAAATGATCAATATGGAAAGGATTAAACGAGAGGTGACTCTGGGATCATTAAATGATTTCTTAGTTCAGTTATGTGTTTGATTATGTCTATAGGAGTAGAATCTCCAGATGTGTGTTAAACAAAGTAAATATAGAGCAAGTCAGTGAGCATACATTTCTGTGGAAATTAAGTAGCAAAGCTTTTCAATTTTTAAACTAAATATTTTATCCTTCTAAAGGAAAGAATATGTGGAATACAGTGAAATTGATAGCATTTTTGCAGTGTTTAAATATATCATGTATAATTTTAAATGAAATTTTAAAAAATCAAAACATTTCTATTTAAAGTTTTGGATTTCAAATTCTGCTCCTCTCTCTTCTCTTCTTCCCTTAGATGGTAAGTAATCAGATATAAATTACACATGTGCAATCATGCAAAAACATTTCTATGTTAGTAATTTTATACAAGAAGACTCAAATAAAAGAAAGAAATAAAGTGAAAATAGCATGCTTCAGACTATATTCAGTCAATATCAGTTTTTTGTCTGGTAGTAGAGTGTATGCCTCATCATTAGTCCATTAGTATTTTCTTAGATCACTGTATTGCTGAGAATAGCTAAGTCTGAATGAAAAATTTTTATGAACAATTTTTATTGAAGATTTCAATCATCTTTGAACATGAAAGACAAAACTGATGTACAGCGACTCTCAGTAGGATTTTCCCTTGACTTATCACAAAGATAATTTTCTCTATTTTATCTAGATTTTCCTTTTCCTATGTGTACCTAATTTTAAAATCAGATTAGCCTTCTACTTTATGCAGCATATTGTTCTGTTTGTGAAATTCCAGTTTTGTTGTCAATTAGAAATAGTGGTTACTTTTACTGATGGTACCATGTTTGTGGTGAGACTTTGAGGCCAGAATTATATTATAGATTTTAGAATTTGTTCATATGCTGAATGCAAATAATGGACAGAAGTAAATACATTATATTGATTCTTGAAAAATTGGGATATTTCCCTCTCTCCCACATTTACCTTAGATGTTTTGATATCTTCTGTTAGCAATTAAGGGAGTAATTGGATTGAAGTATGTATGATGAACTATGCTAGTGTGGTAAAGGAGAAAATAGCTTACTTTAATATTAATGAGTATAGCTTTGAGTCAAGAAGCCATTAAAAGATAAAGAATAAAACAACTAAAATATAAAATGTCTTGTTATTTTTGTTTAGTGTTGTTATTGTTGTCTGATTCTTCATGATACCATTTGGGATTTTTGTGGCAAAGGTACTGGAGTGGTTTGCCATATCCTTCTCCATCTCATTTTATATATAGATGAGGAAACTGAGACAAACCAGCTTAGTGAGATATATCCATATCCGAGGCTGGATTTGAACGCAGGAGGAGGGATCTTCCTGATTCCAGATCTACTACTTAAACACAAAACAAAATAAAGCCTAAAAAGATTTACAAGTTTGAGAGTAGTATCTAATTTTCCTAGTAATTTTTCAAACTTCTAAGAGAAACTACTAACAGGAATTGCTATGTCCATAAAACTATTATTTCCATAAAATTTTAATTTTTAAAATTTAAATTTAAATCCTATCCAATTCCTGCTATGTTTAGACTTATTTAGGATGTTACTTACTAAGATCATGATTAGGAATGACCTTTGGGGGAGGTTAACATCTTCCTATTTAGTAACAAGACATCAGTGTCAGCCACTGATAAATTCAAGGGCATATAAATTAATGTTATGAATTAGGGACCCAAATTAAGGAAACTGAGGGTTTATAAGAAATTATTACAAAGACTCTATATTCTTTGTCTTTCCTTTCTCTGACTGGGTTTAAGTCAAGGAAAAAAAAACATTCATTGTTTAGTTTGTGCTCAGGACCTATTTATCTCACCTTTATATAAATAACCTATTTCTTGGATTAAGGAACTTCATCATAAAACTTGAGATATAATGATCTGCTATATGTGCAAAAATATTTTTGGCAGCTCTCTTCTCAGAGCAAAGAACTGGAAATTGAGGAGATACTCATCAATTGGAGAATGAGTGAATAAATTATGATATGCGATTATGATGGAATATTATAGTTCTATGGGAAATGATGAGCAGGATGCTCTCAGAAAAAAATGAAAGTCCTTCATGAACTCAAACAAAGTGAAATGTATTGTGTACAATGTAATAGCAATGTTGTGGAATGATCAGCTGTGAATGACTTTCCTATTCTTAGCAATGATCCATGGATATTCTGAAGGACTTATGATGACAAAAGTTATCCATACCCAGAGAAAGATTGTGTCTGAATACAAATTGAAATATTCTATTTTACTTTATTTTTCTTTGTGATTTTTTTAGGAGGGAAAATCTGTTTGTTTTCACAACATGACTTTTATAGGGAAAAAAAGAGATAATAATGATCTGAAAAGTTTCCATAGCTTTTCCTAAGTTTGAAGTCCATGACTTTGTAGGGGAGCAAAGGCTATTGGAGGCAGATGACTTGACCTTGGATGTGGGATGTGATAATACATTTCTATTTCAATTCTTGTTGTGGATCCATCTATACATTGTTTAATTAGTTCTGAATCCACGAGATTATAGTTTTTCTGGGTTAATATTTTGACTTCATTTATAATGAACTGCTTTTCTCTAATGATATTCTCTACTTGCTTCAATGCTGCATGTCACCTCCTTGAAAGCCTAAAAATCCTGTAGTATAGGTTGAGAACTCTCTTTGTTCCTGTTGTCATCTCTTGCACCCACACTGTATTCATCATATCTATCTCCTTTCCTCCAAGTGCCAGGGGTGAAAAGAAAGAGTGTCAGGAGGTTTATAGAATCAATATCACTAGAATTTTAAACAAATGAGTGACAGGATTTCTTCTCTTCCTTGTCTTTCTCTTGTTCTACCTTTCCTTCTATCTTATTTTTTCCTTTTCTCCCAGCCCCTATAAAAGGACCATAAAGATGTTCAGAGTGGATATGTACAGATTACAATACTTTACTGAATGAAGAACTGAGGAAAAGAAATGCTGTGTAAAGAGTTTCTGAGGGAGATGAATTACTAGAATAAAAACTCTGGTTATTTGGCAAAGAGCTAGGAATAGCTAATGGATAACTCCAAACCTCCTCACCTATGTCCACCACTGCCACTTCAAAAGTCACAATGGTTTGCACACAATGTAGTGATCCAGCATTGTGTAGGTAGAGCTCTATGAAATCAGAAAATCATGAGTTCACGTCTCACTTCACATATTTATTAGTTGTGTAACCTTAAGCAAGTCACAATTTCTTTTTATTTTTTTATTAAAGCTTTTTTTATTTTCAAAGCATATGCATGGACAATTTTCCAACATTGACCTTTGTAAAACATTGTGTTTCAGATTTTCCCCTCCTTCCCCCCACTCCCCCTCAGATGGCAACTAATCCAATATATATCAAATACGGTAAAAATATATGTTAAATCCAATATACGCATACATATTTATACAATTATCTTGCTGCACAAGAAAAATCAGATCAAAAAGGGAAAAAATGGGAAAAAATGAAATGCAAGCAAACAACAACAAAAAGAGTGAAAATGCTATGTTGTGATCCACCCTCAGTTCCCACAATCTTCTCACTAAGTGTAGATGGCTTTCTTTATCACAAGATCATTGGAACTGGACTGAATCATTTCATTATTGAAAAAAGCCACATCCATCAGAATTGATCATCATATAATCTTGTTGTTGCCATGTACAATAATCTCCTGTATTCTGCTCATTTCACTTAACATCAATTCATATAAGTTTCTCCAGGCCTCTCTGAAAATCATGCTGTTGGTAGTTTCTTATAATAGTCCATAACATTCATATACCATAACTTATTCAGCCATTCTCTAATTGATGGGCATCCACTCAATTTCCAATTCCTTGCTACTACAAAAAGGGCTGCTACAAACATTTTTGTACATGTGGGTCCTTTTTTAGTTTTTTTTATGATCTATTTGGGATACAGGTCCAGTAGATACACTGCTGGATAGCCATGCTGGTTGGGCATGGTCAGGCTCCCCATTCTGGGATTCAGGGCCTCACAATTTGCCTTTTGTATTTGCTTTGGGTGTTTCACAACAAATCTGCCAAACCACTGGCTTATAACCAGGACAGAGCAGCCTAAGAGCCTCACAGTAGATTCCCCAGTGCTTAGACTCACAATGCTCTGGCTTCCTGCCCCAGCTTACTGTGCTGAAGTCTGGCCTTGGTAGTCTCCCCCCCCACCCCCCACCCCCGCCCAATTGAAGCTTTCCTGAAGTTCTTTCAAAGTATCTTCTTCTGGAAATTTGTGTTACTCTACATGTTTGTGGGTTTTGTCACTCCAAAATCAATTCAGAGGCTTAATTTGCTGTTAATCTGAGGAATGCTCAGAGGAGGTCAGATAGAGACATGTCTACTCTCCACCATCTTGGTTCTGCACTCCACAATCTCTCTTGACCTCAGTTTCCTTCTCTTTAAAATTAGGGATTGGACTTAACCTCTCAAATTCCTTCTAGCACTGGATCTTATGATCTAGAGGAAGGCTTTTTCCCCAAATGTTGTATAGAATACTTGTGGAAGATTAATGAGAGGACATGGAATTAAGTGGCATGGGTTGGGCAATTATGGAAGATTTGTGATCTGCATTATTGTTATGACATTCCCAACAGTTCATCAAGCATTTATTAAATACCTACTCTATGCAAGGAACTATATTAGATGATGGGGATACAAAATGAAACAAAACAGTTACTCTCCTCAAGGAGCTCACATTATATATTTCAAATTGATAAGATTAAAGAGCTATTGGTGCATCACAATAAACAGTAAGATAATGATTTCATGATGCTACAGTAACTTGTTTGATATTTAATGCCAGGGTCACTTCTATGACTGTTGGGAATCATCAACTTAGTTGCACAAAACCAGTTTGGAAAACCCGAGTTGTACTTTATGCTTTTCCATTTTTTTCCTCTATCCTCTCTTCCTACCTTCTCTATCCTCTTCCCCCATTATTTCCTTTGTCTAGATTGTTCTTCCTTCCATTTCTGGTCAATTCCTGAATATCATTAAAGACCCAAGTGAGATGCCACTTTCCTCAATTTAATTCAATTAGGTATAAAACAGTTCAAAGTTATTTAAGCTAGTGTTACTGGTTCTATGTGCCTCAGGCATTCTGTCTTTGAAAAGCTCTATCCTTGGTCCTGAATGACCCTGCCTAATGTCTGCTTTGTTCCTTTGAATTCCAAAGTATCATGGGTTACTTAACACCTGATATAAAAGAAGCTATTGTGTTTCATTTTCAGTTGGAGTTTGCCCTATTGCACTTGTGGACCTCTGGTCAAGGTAGGGGGCTATCTACTGAACATCAATTTCATTCTTTCCCATTTTTTTAAAGTAATAATCATTTTATTCTTTGTATTTATATCCTTAGTACCTAGAATATAGACTTAATAGTGCTTATAGTATTCAATTTGCTAATTAATACAATCTATAATATGGGTATTATATTGCTCTGATTATTTAAAAATGGTTGAAGTAAGCCTCCCTATTTCAACTTCCCTTCTAAATGCCCCTGGCAGAGACCAAATTTGTTATTTAGAGAAATTTAAATATTTGGAAACTATGGCCAAAATGATATTTTTAAATTAAAATAAAATCCTCTTGAGATTTTGAACTTAAAAATATAACCATATAACCACAATTGTTGATAAGATTCTCAAGTTTTGGTTTTTCTTCTCTGGATGTTTCTTTAATTAATATTCTTGGGCATTTTAATAACTCCCCTCATATTTCACCTTTTCTCAAAACTTTCTTTGTCTTTGAGTTTTATATTTGCTTCTCTTCCACTAATGCTAGAGTGGGCCCAACTGTGGGGGTGCTTTGACCACACTATGCTTTTATTCCCTTATACTTTCATTGAATTAAAGGCAACAAACATTAAATCAGCGTTGAAGAAACTGGGAACTGGTAGCTTGGAGAAGAAGAGATTTAGAGGAGTTATAAGTCTTTATAATCTTTTGGTATTTGAAGTATTCTCATGGGGAAGAGGGATTAAATATATTTTGGTTTATGCCAAAGGGCAGAAGTTGGAGCATGAATATAAATGGCAATGAGAGAAATTTCATCTTAAAGTAAAGAAAACATTTGAGCTATTTGAAAATGGAGTGAATTACTCAGGGGAGCAGTGAATTCTCCATTACTTGAGAACCTCAAATGGAATATAGATGGCCACTCCCCAAGAATACTGTAGAAGTAATTTTTGCTAATTGGTGCAATGGATAGATCTGTAGGCATGGAGTCAGATCAACCTAAGTTTAAATCCAGCCTCAGATGTTTATCAGCTATGTAATTCTAAGCAGTTCATTTGTCCCAGTTTTACTTGACTCAGTTTCTTCAACTATAAAATGAGCTGGAGAAGGAATGGCAAACTAACTCTGTATCTTTGGCAAGAAAACCTTAAATGGGGTCACAAAGAATAAGACATGACTGAAATGGCTGAACAACATCATTTCTTCTGAAGTGTGGGTTGAGTTAGATGATTTCTAATAGTTCTTATAACTTTTTTTTTTTTTTTTTTTTTTGCTGAGGTAATTGGGGTTAAGTGACTTGCCCAGGGTCACACAGCTAGGAAGTGTTAAGTGTCTGAGGCCAGATTTAAAATCAGGTCCTCCTGACTTCAAGACTGGTACTTTATCCACTGCACCACTTAGCTGCCCCCTAATAGTTCTTTCAACTCAGAGATTCTGTGATTCTTAGGTCTCTATTCTCTATTATAGTGAGACTCAAGATTCATTTAAAAAACTCTCATTTTAAAATAATTCATTTTGATACCAAAGTGAATAACTTGCCTTTGATAAAATTTACAACTCACCAAATAAGTGTTGTAAGGTTCAATATGCTATATTTGGTGTGATTTCCAATAGTGGAGATGACAGGAGGACTGTTGATTACTACACATGCTGAATGCTCCTACACAGTTCAGCTTACCACCTATATTCATAAAAATAGAATATTGAAGTTTAATCTAAATGGGTCCCCATATGGTCAAATCCCACACAAAACTGAGTTTCCATATCACCACTAATACTCCCCACAGAGAGCTCCCAGAATTAACATCCCCCATGGTGCTAAAATCACACTTGGACAGCCTGTCCATATTTCTTAGTATGAAATTGGCTGGCCTTCTTATTTTCTTGTTACTTTCTATAAATGTCTTCCTGGATCTATTTTGTCACCTTCAATTATCTTTCTGTGGTTCCTAATATTTTTAGTCAATAAGCAAAGAAGACTTAGGCAAATGGCAATGGGGAGGTTAGGAAATGGAGCTTACACTAGATTGTAGTAAGTACAAAAAAGTGTTCAAGAGGTAACAACACATAAATATATTTAAAAAGTTAGATGTAACAAAACAAGGCAGTAAAAACTGTGGCAATAGAAATGAATTTTGCAAATGAGAAAATTGAGATTAACAAAGGTGAAGTGATTATCTGAGATCACACAATTTATGAGAGGGTAGAGATAGAATACTAACCCAGCATAACTGGTTTAAAATCCAGTTATTTTTCTACTTTACTATGCTAGGTGTAAATCTAAATTTCAACAAATAGTTCATGCTTAGAACAAATGGAGATTTCAGAGGAGGAAGAATTTTGGATAGCAGATGAAAGGCATTAACACAGTTGAACTATCAACATTTCCCTACAAACAACTTTAAAATGTTGGAGCCATCAGGACAGAAGCTTGTCTGAAGCCTTCACACCTAGTTATATACCATAACTTATTCAGTCATTCCTCAGTTGATGGGTATCTATTCAATTTCCAGTTCCTTGCACTACAAAAAAGGCTGCTATAAACTCTTGTGCACACTTACAACAACCTTGTGAAGCAGATGCTATTATTATCACAGTTTTACAAATAAAGAAACTCACACTCAAAGAGGTGATTCAAAGCAATTCCAATAGATTTCTGAGGGAAAGTGACATTCACATCTAGAGAGAGAGAACTAGGGAAACAAAGTGGATTAAATCATAGTATTTTCACCTTTTTGGTTATTATTGTTTGCTTTTTTCTCTTCTAATGTTTTTTCCCCTCTTGATCTGATTTTCTTTTGTACAGCATGATGAATATGGAAATATGTTTAGAAGAATTGCACATGTTTAAGTTATATCAGATTACTTGCTGTCTTGGGGAGGAGGAAAGGAGAAGAAGAAAAATTTGTAACATAAAGTTTGCAAAGGTGAATCATGAAAACTATCTTTCCATGTATTTGGAAAAATAAAATACTTTTTTAAAAAAAGGAATGTTGTCCTGACCTAGAAATTGAAAGAATACACTGATCACCTCTTGAAAGAGATAATAAAATGAAGGCTCTCAGGTATATTATCACCAAATTGCAGAGCTCTCAGGTCAAAGTGAAAATACTTCCAGTAGCCAGAAAAAACAATTTAAATATCACAGTCAGGATGACACTAGATATATTGACTTCTGTACTAAAAGAGCAGAGGGTTTAGAATAAGCCTTTAGTAAGCAAAGGAGTTAATATTTCAACCAAAAATAACCTACCCATAAAAATTAACCATAATTCTTCAGGAGGAAAAGAGGCATTTAATGAAATAGAGGACTTCCAATTATTCTTGATGAAAAGACCAGAACTGAATAGAAAATCTGGCATTCAAGCATAAGATTCAAGAAAAGCATAAAAAGGCAAACATGGAACACTAATTATATGGAGCACAATAAAGTCAAACTATTTATAATCTTATATGAGAAGATAATGCAACTTTTAAGAACTTTATTATTATTAGAGCAGTTAAAGGAGTTTACATTGACAGAGGACATGGATATGAGTCTATTATGTTGAGCTCAAATAAATTAATAAATAAACACATAAATAAAGTCAAGCAATGAGAAAGAAGGATTAACTGGGAAAAGGGGGAAGAAAGAGAGAAAAATGGGAAAAAAATCTTCCAAAAAAGGTATGCAAGGAATAGCTCTTACTATGAGGGAAAAATTGATTTGGTGATTGTAGGCCATGCTTTACCTCACTTTTATTTGCATTGGTTCAAAGAAGAAAAAAATATTTATGCCTACTTAGTTGGGTATAAAAATAATACGTACACAATAGGGAAAGAGGAAGAGAAGGGACTAATGGAAAAGGAATGGATAACTAAAGGGAGGAGGATTAAGGGAAGCAGTGATTAGGAGCAAAATACACTTTTGAGAAGGGACAAAATAAAAAAAGGAGAGAAGAAGAAATAGAAGAAAATGGGATGTAGAGAAATACACAGAAAATATAACTAAGAATGTGAATGAGATAAACTCAGCCATAAAATGGAAGCAGATGAAAGATTGGATTAAAAATCAGAATCCAACAATATGTTATTTAGGAGACATTCTTGAAACAGAATACTACATAAAGAATTTAAATAAAGGACTATAGAAAAATATAACATTTTTTAACTGAAGTTTAAAAATATCTGAAATAGAAATCATGATCTCAGACAAAGCAAAAGCAAAAATAGACCTAATTAAAAGGGATAATCAATGAAACTACATTTTATTAAAAGATATCATAGACAGTGAAGTAATATTAAAAAAATTACAGTAAGTTTCTCTGGCAAATGCTTCATTTCTCAAATATATACTTAATATAGAACTGAATCAAATATACAAAAATAAGGTATTCCTCAATTGATAAATAAGTTGTAAAACAGATAGTTATCATAAGAAGAAATCTATATATAGTCCTATGAAAAATGTTCTAACTAATTTCTGATAAGAAAAAGGTAGATTAAAACAACTCTGGGGTACCACCTTACATCTATCAGAAATGATAAAAACTAGAGGGGATGAAGGAAAACTATGTACAATTATGAATTGTTGGTGGAATAGTGAACTGGTCCATACATACTGGAAAACAATTTGCAACTAGGTATAAAGGGCTATAAACTGTGCACACCATCTGATCCAGTAATACCACTACAAAGAAAGTTCAAAGAAAAGGAAAAGTATTTTTAGGGACAAAAATAGTTATAGCAGCTTTTTGTGGTAGCAAAGAATGGGAAATGGAGATGATGTTCATCTGGTAGGTAATGGCTGAACAATGTGGAATATAACTGTGATGAATATACTGTTATGCTTTGAGAAATGATGAGGGAGGGAAAGCTCAGCAATACCAATATATCAATGGATGCAAAGTGAAATGAGAAGAAATGGGAGATTGTTGTGCACAGAAACAGCAAAATTGTAATAATGATAAAATGTGAAAGACTTGACAACTCTAATTAATACAGTGATTCTAGATCATACCAAAAGACTCATGATGAAAAAATACTATTAACCTTTAAAGAGAGAACTGATGAACTCTGAGTACAAATTGTAAGTATAATTTTCCAACTTTATTTTATTTTCTTGATTTTTGGAAATATGGCTAATATGGAATTTTTTTTATGATTTTGTATTTATAATGATACATTTCTTGCCTTCTCATTAGTTAGGAAAGGAACTTGGAAGGAGAAAGGGAATTTAAGATTCAAACCAAAAAGAAAAGAATGTTAAAAATAAATATTAGCTAAAAATAGCAAAAAAATAAAATTGTTTCTGTTCATCTTGGGGTAGGGAGGTCTTGTCCCAAGCTTCAGATTTTTTCACATTGCTGTTTTCAAAGCTAGTTCTTAGAGTAAGTTTTTGGTGCTTCCAAGGTGTTATGATTTGGGGAGAGATGTGGTCATTAGTCTTTACCCAGGCAGGGCTTCTGCTCCTCTGCAATCATAAATGATAGTGCTCCTCTCAGTCCTAGAATTGTGACCAGGTCCCCTGCTCCTTTGTAGTTGATGACAAGTGTTCCTCTACACCCTGAAAATATGAGCCAGAACTGTTTGTGGGCAATGAAGTTGAGAAAGCCAGATCCTCCACCCCATGTCAGTTCAATTTTTTCTGAGGTTGTCTTTGGGCTGAGAGCTCCCAAAGTTCCTACTGCTGCTGTCACAGATAATTTCAAGGCCCTCTGGCAGATTCTGCTGCTGCATTTGTTCCAAGCTGTCTCCCACTTTAGTGATATAGCCCTCTCCTGATAACTTACTAAATTGCTTGGGCTGGGAAAATGTCTCAATCTGATCTTTTGTTGGTTATACCATTCCAGAATTCAATTTGATATGTTATTTTAAAAGTGGTTTTAAGGAGAATTTTGGGAGGTTTCAAATGGGTGGCTGCCTCTATTCTGCCATCTGGGTTTTGCTTCTCAGAAGAGTTGGTTCTTGAGACACAGAGAAAGGGGAAGAGCATTCCAGGTGATGGGAGTAGATATTATGAAGTAGTAGAAGAGGAACTGCAGCTTTGTTGCCATAGAAAATTTCAAATGATGCCAGGAATTCTCAAAGGGACTAGGTTTCTCCTGAGGTGCAGTCACACAGGAGATTTGTTTGGGGAAAATGATAGAGAAAAATGACGAGTTTTCTGACATGGGAGAAGAGGAGGTAATACTAGGAAATTAAAGTGAAGAGGTCTAATAGAAAGAGGTAATACTACATAAGGACTAGGTGCAGAATGGGTAGAGTTGTAACTAAAGTGGAACAACCAAGGGTTGACTCAGGGTGCCAAATGAAGAAGAAACCACATTAGAGAGCTTTTACTCCTTAGCAGGTAGAGATAATTGAGTTTAGTATGTAGTTTCAAACAACAACAGTAATAAGAAAATGGATATCTTCATACTGATCCTGCTTACCAATGGTTATATCATCCAAGATGAATTCCTCTGGCTTTACCCTGTTAGTTTCTCTATTTCCCAAACAAGGTGATATCCTTGAGGATCTCTCCTTTAACCCCAAAAACTAATGCCCAAAGTCTGTCCCTGAGGTTTATTCCCAATATCTCTCTGTTCCCTAAATTTGTCTAAAAGAAAATGATTTGAGGTAGGGGATGAAGGCTTTCAGCATAGGGAGAATTTCATCTGCGTTTTGAAGGAAGCCAGGGAACTAAGAGGTGGAGGCAAATGAGAGTACTGTATAAATGAGAATATATTGAAAAAGCAGAGTCTGGAAATATAATGCCCCTTGCAAGAAACAGCAAGAAATAGGTCAGGGTAGTTAAACTGTTAAATTGTCAGAGAATTGGACAGGCCTGAGGAACCAGGTTATAATACCAATACCAAATAGAAGATTTTATATCTGATGTTAAAGGTCACTGGAATTTAATGAGTAGCGAGTAGGGATAGTGGTATATATACTGTATATATAAAATTTAAGACAATCATTTTGATAGTTGAGTGGAAGATGGAATGGAGTAGCAAGAAACTTGAGGCAGTGAGACTAACTAGAAAGTTATTATAATAGTTCAGACATAAAATGATGAGAATTTTACATAATGAAGGAGGTAGTGAGGGCAGTAGCTTTTGCAAGTGGAGAGAAGGGGATACATCCAAGAGATGTTGTAAAGGTCTAAATGAAAAGATTTCACAATAGGTTGGATATGTGGGGTAAGCATACAGTGTAATTCAGTATGCATAGACATTTGAAAACTTCACTTGATAAATATTCATAAGAAGCAACTACATGGTAGAGTGGTTAGAGTCCCAGGCCTGGGGTCAAGCTAATCTCATCTTGCCGAGTTCAAATCTGCACTCAGACAATTACTAGCTGTTTGAGTCAGGGCAAGTCACTAACCCCGTTTGCCTCAGTTTCCTAGGTGCGGGGGCACCTTTTTTGAAAACAAAACCAAAAATATTTCTGCCAAATTTGACAGTTAATACCTTACTTCCCTATACCCCTAAAAACTGAAGAATAGAAAAATTTAAAAATGTCTTCACTTGTTTCTTATTTAGTTTCTCACAAGGCTTGGGATTATCATCTTCCTTTTCAAATGACTAAATTGGGGCACAGAGTTTTGTTGATATGCCTAGGATTATAAAACTAGTGAGTAACAGAACTCAGGGGTCCTGACTCCCAGTTCATTGCTTTTTCTCTTACCTTCTATAGCCCCTTTAATCTTCTGCATGAAATCTAATTTTTTTCACTTTTGCATTTCTAACTTTTTCAGGCCAAGCTTTATCCTTGATCAGATTTTCCATTTCTTCAGTAGTTTTTGTAATGCCATTATTTAGAAATGCAGACTCATAGGAGTGAGAGCAATTTTTAGAAATCATCCAGACTATTTCCCTACCCCACCCCATCTTATTGGCAAGATTATTTTCCAGCTGTCTACTTATTTCTTTTTTTAAAAGGACCCTAAGATCTTTTGTTTTTAAATCACAAAAATCCAACATTGATGATACTCTATCCCCTTCTCTGACTTTCAACCCTTCCTTCTTTCCTTCAGTACTGAAAAGAGATTAAATTCTTCAATGCAAAAGGATTCTATTTGGTCACAATTTCTTTAGATGCTTTTGTTTACATGCTGTTTGCCACCTGCCAGTATATGTGACCAGACTCATATTCATACTGTAATTTGAACTTTTCCAGGACGATTTTTATCACTTGTAATAATGATTTGGTCAAGTTGAGCTACATTCTTTCCTGGAGTTTCCTTAGGGCCCTGGTTACAGAAGTTGAGTTAGAAATGAGTTGCTATGAAACCATCATCCTTGTTTGTTACTCTAGATTTCATTGGAATGAAATTCCAATGGGTTAGCATGAATTAATGCATGTATTTCAATTCTTCTGCAGCTTAACCCTCAGCTACCTTATTATAGAGAACAATAAATCATTATACAGAGAATTTGTGAGATATCTTACTTGGCAGAATCTATACAAAGTTCCATATCCAACAGCTCATGGCTGCTCCATTTTTGTGATCTTAGGTATTCCTTAACAAGTAGGGAAAGTTTGACATACAGATTTTTAATATAGAGGATTTCCAAAATAAAGTGTTTTTAGAGATTAGGGCAATACTGTTATTATGTGAAATGAATCATAAAACAATACATACATGTATGCACATATGTATGCATAAATACAGATGATACATGATAACATACTTACTAATACAGAAAATGAGCATTAAGAATTAGAGATATCTCTAGGTAGGTGATATCATTAAGCTAACTGAATAGTAGTTTAATGGAAATAAATATGGACTTGGAGTAAAAAAATACATATTAACATATGGCCTCTGCCACTAACCAACAGTGTGATCTTAGTCAGGTCACCTTACTTTTCTAAGCTTCATTTTCTTTATTAAATGAGGATGGAATGCAAATACTTATATTCTAAAGGAATAACAATACATCACATGAGATGATGAAATAAAATATGTAAAGCATTTAGTAATTGTGAAAGGTTATGTGAGTGTGATTTATGGTTATATGCTGTATACAGACACTATGAAATTTAACAAATTGAATTTAGGTTGCATCTAAAAATCATGTTAGCCTTAAAATGCTTATGTCTTTATAGAGCATTACTCACGTGATCTTTATTCCTTTGACTGTCGTAAGATCTCTTATTCAATTTTTAAAGAGAATTTAGATGTAAAATTGTTTCACTTCCTTCTTTAGCCCAGAAATTCTCAAATAGAGATAGATATGGGTAACTTAGGGTTACAGTTTGAAAAAAAAAAAGATAAATATTGCTAGGAGAAGGAAGCAAGAAATCAGTTCAACTGAAATTGAGTCAAGATTAAAAAGAAAGAAAAATAAAGTAAGGAAAATGGATAAGAAAAACAGAAAGGAATGAAGTAACAAGAGTATAGGATGAAGACAAAAGTTAGATTTAGAAGGAAAAAAGAAGGAGAAATGGAAGAATAAGATTAATGATCTGAGAGGGTTATTTCAGAATTTTGGATCATGGAAATCAAACAGTTATAAGAAATGGTATGATCAAGTAATTACAGTCCATCAGTATTAGGTGAAAATGTAGGACGTGGGATAAGAGGAGATTGGTGAATTGGGAGGCCAATGTGCTTGAGAGAATATTAACATTAACACCTATTTTCATGGTCCAAGGATGAAAGTAGGGGTAGATTACAGAAGAAATCTATGAGCCAAGTATTCAGAGCCTTGAGAATTGAGGGAGAAATATTTATAGCAGTACTTTTTTTGTTGTAATAAACAACTGGAAACTCAGTGGGTGCTAATTGATTGAGAAATGATTGAAAAAATAGTTTATTAAAGGAGGAGAATATTACTGGGTAATAAGAAATTATACATAAATTTAGAGAAACAAGGGAAAATATGGTACATTGGAAAGTTCATTAGTCCTTAAATAAAAAGATTTGGGTTCAAATCCTGCCTTTGATTCTTCCTACCATATTACTTTTGGCAAGTCAGTCATTTAATCTCTCTTTTCCTTAACTTCTTTATCTGTAAAGTTAGGAAATTGGATTTATTTCCTTGCTAAGTAGAGAAATATGATAGCAGGAACAAGTTAGAATACATATTGATTTTCAATAACTTGTGGAAGAAGATGAGAGAATATCATGTACAGTATTTCCTCATGAAGCAACAGTATTAATTCTTTCTTTTCCCCATATGACTACCTTCTTTTTGGCCCCTTCTGCATTCACTCATGTGTATATGTGTGTACACACACATGCCTATGGATGCACATGCCCTACTGTACCACTGTATTGGACTGTCCAGTCATTCCTCTTGTAAGGGTAATGAACTATTGTAGTGATCAGCAGTTCTAGGTGTCTCTCCTTTGCAAAATCTGAATCTATTGGCTAGTTTGGCATGTGAGGAGTCCTCTCACTCCAGGTTACTCTTCTGGCGGTGTTTTTGTGATTGCCCTTACTAAATTTCTTTTGTAAATACCCTTTTTAAAAACCTATTTAATGAAGAACACAGTGGTGTGGGCTTTTGTATCAATATTAGAAAACCATATACACCTAGAACATGGAGAGGAGAAGTTACAACTACCTTGGGGACTTCTCTTTAGTAGGAGCACTTTGATCTTTATATAAAGGGAGATTGAGTCTGAGAGACATTAAGCAACTTTCTCAGGCACACACCTATTAAGTGTTGAATTCAACCTTAATTCTTCCTGACTCCAAATACAGCCAAACACATTCATACTAACTATGCTACCTGGATGCTTTAATTGCTTGTTTAAATAGATAAGTTAAAAGCTGCTATAATTGTACATATTTTATCTCATTAAAAAAATCCTTCCTTTGAATTTGAACTTTGGTTTTTATTATAATTAGTCAATAGTCTGACCAAACATAAAATGTAGATTTAGAAGCATTCATTTCTTTTGTGATGTTATATTCAATTTCTTTTCTGTAGTATCATTTGGTGTTTTCTATGATCAGTGCCTTTCAATTTTCTTCTTGAAGAAAGTATGCATTTTTCATAGTCATGAAATTTATGAGTAATCTACAAGTCATTGACATCATTCATTTCTTAATGTTGGAATTACATTTTTCAGTGTC
Organism: Sarcophilus harrisii; assembly: GCF_902635505.1. Classification (NCBI taxonomy): domain Eukaryota; kingdom Metazoa; phylum Chordata; class Mammalia; order Dasyuromorphia; family Dasyuridae; genus Sarcophilus; species Sarcophilus harrisii. The sequence continues at coordinate 113,286,812 of NC_045427.1, read as the reverse complement.
TTTCCTTGTAACAACCTTTGTGGTATGTCTCCAAGTATCAGTATACATTCAGACAATTTCAACAATCTTGCTCATTTCTTTATACAATTCTTCTACCTCTTTGACTTTTGCAACAGATTTTAGTGCCTAAGCTTATTGTCACAGTCGCAAAACTCTTCTTGAGATATCGCTTCATGATGGGGAAGTGATCCTGGAGTTCTAGAAGGCTAGCTCAGAAGACAGCAAGTTCTGGAAGGCTTTATTATGATTGAAAGACCTCTGGCCAAGTTCTAATGCTAGATTATACTTGCTGTCAAAAGTCTATCTGAATTCAATCCGCAGAGAAGGTTGACTGTAGGAGATGAATTGTTTGGTCAATAACTTACTACCTAAATAGAAAATAATAAAAATCCCCTGAAAGGATTCTGCTCCTGCAGAGGGGTTGAAAGAAAAGCAGGATATCCATAAATATTAATTCAGTTGTTCATATTCTGAAAGCAAAATCCTGGTGCAATGAATCCTTGAAGACTAGGACTGTTTTTTTTGTTTTGTTTTGTTTTCATATCACAAGTTTCCATCACATTGTCTGATACATAGTAGGTGATCAATAAATGCTTGTTGAATGGAATTGACTTTCATGGAGGACCAGAAATATCAATGCTGATATCACTATAAATGAAAATAGGGGATAAAAGAAAGATACAATTGAAAGAAGACTGATTCATAGGTTATCTTTGTGGTGACTAATAAAAACAAAGAGAGATATAATTTTATCACACATACAAAATGTGGAAAGAAATATTCCTTCATAGAGCATCTTGCCATATTCGTAATGAGCATGAGCAAAAAGAACACTATGAAGATAATTGCTTATGACCAAATATCCAAAAAAGATAACATCTGAAATCTTAATATATATTATTTTTATTTTCTTTTCTCCTAATTATCCTTCCCACAATTATGTGGTATAGCAATACATTAAAAAGACTTTGAAAAGTACCAGCTATATTGGTTAATAAGCATTTATTAACTCCTTTATGTTGTAATGTACTAAGCACTAGAGATACAGAGCTAAAAGTGAAAATCACTGTCCTCAAGAAGTCTACATTCCAATGGGGGAGATCTTGGGAACATGTATAGGAACATATTAAACATATGAAAAACCAGATATTAAAAAAAAAACCTCATAGGAGCAAAGAAATAACAGTGGGGGTATCAGGAAAGGCTTCCTGCAGAGAGTGATCTTTGAGCTGAATATTGAAGGAAATGAGGGATTCTTTTTTTTTTTTTCTATCTGAGCAGTCATTTTTTTATTAAAGCTTTTTTACTTTCAAAACATATGCATGGATAATTTTTCAACATTGACCATTGTGAAACTTTGTGTTCCAAATTTCCCTTCCCTTTCTCCCACCCCTTCCCCTAGGTGACAAGTAATCCAATATATGTTAAACATATGCAATTCTTCTATACATATTTCTACAATTATCATGCCACACACACACACACACACACACACACACACACACACATTAGATCAAATAGGAAAAAATGAGAAAGAAAAAAAATGTAAGCAAACAATAACAAAAAGAGTGAAAATGCTATGTTGTGACCCATCCTCAGTATCTAGTCCTCTTTCTGGGTATAAATAGCTCTCTTCATCACAAATTCCATTACAGTTCCTATGGGAACTGGACTCAGTCATCTCATTGGGGAAAAGAGCCACATCCATTAGAATTGATCATCATATAATCTTGTTGTTGCCATGTGTATTGATCTGGTCCTGATCATTTCACTTAACATCAATCCATGTAAGTCTCTCCAGACCTCTCTGAAATCATCCTGCTAATTGTTTTTTTTTTTTTTTTTTTACAAAACAACAATATTCCATAACATCCATTTATTGATCACCTAATATACCACAATTTACCCAACCATTTTCCAACTGATGGGCATCCACTCAGTTTCCAGTTTCTTGCCACTACGAAAAGGGCTGCTACAAACATTTTCACACATACAGGCACCTTTCCTTCCTTTAAGATCTTTTTGGGATATAAGCCCAGTAGAAATACTGCTGGATCAAAGGGTATGCACAGTTTGATAGCCCTTTGAGCAGAGAAACTAGCAATTCTAAAAGACAGATGAGCAAGGTGAACATTTTAGTCTTAGCGCACAGCTAGCATAAATTTATGGAGATAAGGAATATAGAATATTCATATTAAAAATAGGAACAATATTGCACCCCCAGGGCTATGTAATATTTATAATATGCATTACAAATTTTAGGTGCAGTGGATAAAGCACCAGCTCTGAAGTCAGGAGGACCTGAGTTCAAATTTGATCTCAGACACCTAACCCTTCCTAGCTGTGTGATCCTGAGCAAGTCACTTAACCCCAATTGCCTCAGCCAAAAAAAAATTGCAAATTTTAAAGCACTATATAAATGCTAGTTATTTTTATAAGGGACTGAAGAAGATTGGTGGTTATGCAACTGGAGAGGTGGAAACATGCAAGAGAAGTTGTGAAGACAGAGAAAAGATTTGGCAACTGGTTTAATATTTTGAATATATGATAGGCATTAAGATGAATACAAGGTTGTGAACCTAAGTCACTAAAAGAATGTGTCCTTGCAAAAAAAAAAATAGAGAAACTAATGGAATATAAGAAGTGCTTCAGGTAGGTGACCTTGTTTTGAGTCCTGACTCAAAAGATTCTTAAAAATGATCTTGGACAAATCATTTAACCTTTCCAAGACTCTTTCTTTATCTAGAAAATGGGGACAATAATTTTTGCAACACCTACCTCATCTGGTAGCTTTGTGGAAATCATTTTGTAAGCCATGATGTTATATAAATATGAATTATTATTATTTTTTTCGGTTTCTGGAATGTGTTAGTAACTGTAGCGACTATAGTTTTCCACAGCTATAGATAACAATAATACCTTCTTTGAAATGTAGACAAAGGTTTGTAAGGTCTCTTCCAGCTGCAAGTCAATGATGTTATGGGTTTAAGAATGCTGTTATATAAATGAGGATATTTGAAAATATTGGCTGGTAAGCAATTGATGTTGATTTTCAAGAAATAGAACAATGTGGACACAGATCTCTCCAAAGCAGAAACTGTGAATATATGACAGGCTTGGAGAGAGTTTGCATGAATGGGATAAGGAGAGTAGGAGAAAAAGAATAAAATAAATTGGAGCAAGGAAGAACAGGAGAGTTAGGGAAGAGCTGTTCTTGGAAAGTGACCTAGACTGTGATATGAGAAAATTTTTAGAGAGGAAATATTTAGAGAAAAGGTTAGAGAGACTTCTGCTTATGAAACTCAGAAAAGGGAGATAATAAGCTGTGTATCAGATGATTATAGAGAAAACAGTTTTGATTAAATTTAGATATTATCCTTTAAGAATGGCTAGCAAGGAAGTAGGCAAAACAGAGTAGAGCAAAATGGATGTGAGAACAAAAGATATGCTTTGTACTTTTACTAATATTCAATTTAATCGCAGTAGGTAGAATACTAGACCTGATGTCAGGAAGCCCTGACAAAATCTAACCTTAGAAAGTTATTAACTATGTAAGCCTGGGCAAGACACTTAACTGCCTCAGTTTTCTCATTTATAAAAGAAAGATAATAATAACATCAGGATTATTGTAAGAAAATAAAATTGATTTTATTCTGTAACTGATTTCATTTTGTATCACTACTGACATTTTGTGTAACTACCTATGCCATGTTTCATTTGCTTATGCATTAGATTTGGAAGTTCAGTTTTCCTGTGAATCACTCATTGTCTTAGTTAAATTTAGAAGTTCAGTTTTCCTGCTAGTCACTAATTACTGTTTTATTCTGGTAGCAAGGAAATTTGCTATCTTTGAAGGATGCAGGTAGATATTAAGGAGTCTTATCTGTTTTCTCTGAAACTTTGGTTGTCCTTCAAGAAAATCTGGTCTGTTATTACTGTGGTACCTACCAACCATGCAAATGGACACCACCAATGAATTTTCCATAATAAGATTAAAAGAAGAGCTGTTACTGTCTTTATATTCAGATTCTTCAACCAATCATATTGTCCCCCATATCTATGATGTTCCTGACTTTGTAATCAATTGTATTGTTTTTCCCATCTACAATGTTGCCTTCTAGTTTTTTTGGATGCTCTTCCTTTTATCCATAAAAATGGTCAGCCCTTATTTGGAATCTTAGCTTACTAGTTATTGACAAATCTTTGCTTTGATAATAAATTGATTGTGCTCAAAGCTTTGTGCCTTAGTTTACCTTAATTGCAATTATAACAATTATAAAAATCAAATAATGTGGCATTTGTAAAATTCTTTGCAAACCTTACATACACTAGCTAAAATTAAAAAAGCATGTGCTAAGTTTTTGCTATGCTAAATATATTACTTGGCTAGGCACTGTGCTAGAGCCCTGGTGATAGAAAGACAAAACAAGGATTTTAGATTATGCTAGAAAAAAATACAGCATAAACAGAGAAGCCAATATAAAAATATGTATAAAGAAGTAACCTTGTGGCGGGAGTTGGAAACACAAATAACTGTGGGGATTATGGAGAGTAGAAAAGGCCTCCTGTAGGACGTAACAGTTGAGTTACTGATGTATTCCAGGCATGGTGAACACTCTGTGCAAAAGCTCATAGACGAGAGATGGAATGTCATATATGGGAAACAAGAAACAACTTAGGAGTATAGTTTAGTTTTAGTATGTGAAGGGATAGTGATGTAGAAATAATCAGAAAAGATAGGTTGGCCACAGATTGAGATGAACTTTTTATGACAGAGGAATTTATATTTTATACTGCAGGCAAAAGAAAGCCACTCCAGCAGAAGAGTGACATGATCAAACCCACTTTCAGAGTATCAGTTTGACAGCAGTGTTGAAGATGGATTCAAGAGGGAAGAGATGAGAAGGAGGGTGATTAATTAAGAGTTATTTCACAGCCCTGAAGTCAGGAGGACCTGAGTTCAAATGTGGCCTCAGACACTTAAAACTTCCTATCTGTGTGACCCTGGGCAAATCACTTAATCCCAATTGCTTCAGGAAAAAAAAAGTTATTTCAGGTGTCCAGGATGCTGAGGGTCACAAGAAGTGTAAATGCTGTGAGTGGAAATAAAAGATGTCTCATACTATAATTAATTAATTAATCTGTATGATCTAAGTGAAGGGCCAAGTCCAGGTTGATGTTAACTCACTCTGCAGGAAGGACCTTAGAGAGAATCAAAAGATAAAATACACAGTCAGAAGAGAACAATTCTCCATCTTTTGTGTGGTGGCGGTGGTCATGAACCATGGTGAACATAGGGCACTCGCTGTTTGGAGGTATCCCTGGAGTAGCCTCTCTCCATTTAAGTGGATTTTCTTGGACAGTCATAGCAAGGGCTTTCTTTATAAAAGTCCTGAGTCATTTAAGTTTTGGTTGGGGTGAATCTGTAGGATTATATTTGGTTTGAGTATCTAATCTAGGGCAATGTTTTATGACATTAAAGTATTTTATAATTGATTACTGAATGAATGCATCAATACATCCTAGATTGGGAACACACACACACACACACACACACACACACACACACACACAGAGCTACATGTCTTAGTAGGTAGAGACTTGGTCTTGAAATTGGGGATAGTCTGGGTTCAAGGCCTTGCTTCTTCAGTGGGCAAATCCTTCACTTACTCAAAGTTCTCAGGCAACTCTCTAAGCTAGTAATTTACAGATGAATTCCTAATTATCACAGTGTCTGGCACTTAGTAGGTGTTTAATAAATGTTTATTAATTGATTGATTGGTTCATAGTGGTGAAGGAAGTTTCCACTTTAGCTGTTTGCTACATTGGAGAAATCATAGGTCCAAATTCCCAAAAAGAACAGGGAACAATTAATGGGTGGGGGGGAGAAGATGTTCTCATTTGCTTATCTCTCAAGTGTTTTGTCTTTATTTGTTTAATCCCAGGCATAGATGACCTTGAAAAATTAAAATATTTAATGCAAATAAGAAAAGTAATCAGGGCTCAGGTGTAGCTGGTAAAACTAATCCAGAGTGAAATTGAGTTTTTGTTGATTTACTGATTCCTTGTTTACTAATCCATGCTGAATAGCAATTACTTCAAATTTGCCATTAAGTAATATTTCATGTGATTATTGTAATGTAGGATTTTAATTTATTGTCTCTATTTTCTATAGGGTTTGTTGCTGGATTTGGATTTTTGAACTTGTTCTAGAAACGTTCCCTGTGGCTTCCAAGTAACTGATCAAATATCTGTCTGCCTTTCTTTTCTCTATTACAATACATATATGCTGATTACATATTTTGATAAAGTACTGACTACATAGGTAAGTAAGATATGCATCAAACCGATAAGTCTCAGAGAGAAATAATACAGAATTCCAAATAACTCATTACAGAAGCAAATATTACAAATATTACAGAAATAAGGGAAGGGAATATTACAAATATTACAGAAGTACATTACAGTACATGTTACACTAGTCATTTAGTATAATGTAATTAGTGCTTAATTTATTCCATTGATCCACCACTTATACTTAACTCTTTCTAATATAGTTTGAGAATTGATATGGCTAGAGCAAATGGTTCTTAATGTTTTGTTTTGTTTTTTGCATCATGGATTCCTCTGGCAAATTTTGACTCGTTCTCAGAATCATTAAGTAGAGAAAATTCCAAATTTTATTTAGGAATTATTGAAATACTTTATTTCATATTTATTTAACACTTATTAGGTGCCTGGCACTAAGATCTTTTCCTTCATATATCTCATTTGATTCTCAAAACAACTCTGGGAGATGGGTGCTATTATTATCAGCTATTATTTACAGATGAGAAAACTGAGGGAAAAAAAAATTAACTTACCCAGAGTTATACACTTAGTAAGTATATAAGGTTGGATTTGAACTTAGGTCTTCCTAACTTTAGGCTCATCCCTCCTCCTGTCTAGGGCCACTTATCTGTTTAAGGTGTAGATGAGGAGGTGATTTAGTTCATGGATCTTGAAATATTTCTATAGATGCAAGTACCCCACATTCAGAAACTGGAGTTAGATGGTCTTAGATGCCTCTTTTAGCTCTAAAACTGTGAATTTCTGAACTTAAATGTAGTTTGAAAAAGTTGCTGCACCCACTCCCCTGCTGCTTCCCATTTTCATTTACCAGTTCCATTAATTATGCAGTATCATTTACATCTTTCCATTGTTATTGCAACTCCCCTTCACCTTCTTGATTAGCTTGTTTATTTGTCTATGAAACAGCCAATGAAGCCAAACCATTCTTCAGGAATTCCAGCAGAGATGGAAATGCAGTTCTTGAAATTGGCATTTAAGGAAACACTTGTTTCCCATCTGAAGAAAATTTTGGCTGCTGTCCAATCCAGAAATCCTTCCAGCCTTTGCTATCCTATTTTGCTAAGAATGTCTTATCAGAATCCCTCTCTCCCTTGAAATTACATTTTCTCAATCATAGGCACAATAAGGCTAATTATTCTGATTCAATGCATCTGGTTTTCTTTTTCTTAAAGCTATTAGTACTACAGACTATGCTCATATTAAAATACTAAATAAAAGCATCATGGACAGAAGAGAATAAACAGTACCTAACCTAATGGCTCTGTGGGATGTGAGTTAAAGCACTACCCTGATTCACAAAGAAACTACAGGGGTCTTCCTTTCTTATCCCCTATCACTGAAATGGTGAGTTAAAACTCACTAGGAAACTGAGTTATGCCCATAGCCTTCAGAGCAGGAGCTCTTAACCTGGGACGTAAATAAGAGGGGATCCTTGAACTTGGATAAGACAATGAACATCTTTATTTTTACTAATCTATGATTGAAATTTAACACTTTTATTATAAATGTGGCAACAAACCAAAGTCTTGTTAGCAGCAATTGTTACTTTGCCATCAAATGGAACCACAGATAATTTTATATCACATTATAATTGTTGAAGATAGTTTGAAATAGTAAGTGGATCACTAAGTAGGCAGATAGCTAGATAAAGAGCGCATATGTTTTGTTAGGTGCCGGGAATACAAATACAAGCAAAAAAATATTCCCTTCCATCTGTAATGCCAGAGAAACTGAGGCAAGATAGAGATTAAAGAGTTTTTAATATTTTATTTATTGGAGAGCTTAATTAATTGACTGGATCAGACTTTCATCTCAAAGTAAACAGTCTTGAACCTGAGACTCCAAGGTTTTTTAAAGGATTTCAGTGAGAAGAGAAGCAAAGGTAGAAGGTAAAGAATGGGAATTTTCAGGGATGGACCATAAATTCGGTTCTGACAGATTGGGGGCGAGAACTATAAATTCTTACTAATTGGGATTTAAGGAGATGTCCAGCTAGAAAAGGAAGTCTGGAAAAATAGAGGTAGAGGATGTCAATTAGGTATTGGAGATAAGACATCTGGAGTCTTATCTTTTGGAATGTCAGAGTGGTCAGCCATAGCCCTAATTATCTCAGTCATAGTGAACAGAAAAGGATGGGAGCTGCAATCAGGGGGATTGAGACAGAACAATTCAAGGAACTGAGACAGAAAAATTCAGGGAAACTGAGGCAGAACAATTAGGGAAACTGAGACAGGGCAATAAAAGGGACCTATGGCACAACACATCAAGACACTTTCATTTTAATAGATAATATATAAATAATATAATATATAAAATTATATATTTGAGCTGGGGGAGAAATGAACATGCGTATTTTCTTAAATGAAGATCCCAGGGATGAACTGGGGGAAAAGATGAGAAAGTGGTTATGGGAATCAAGAAGTGACCATGTTTAGTGCTTATCACAATTTAGAAATTACTGATTGATCCATTGCTAGATATACTTTTGTAATTCAAATTTGTTTATTAAATATTTTGATTACTATATGTCAACATAATTTGGCTTCCTTTATAATCTAATAATACATGTTATTTTATGCATTTAAAATGTTAGTCTGAGAAGATATCCACAGGCTTCACCAGACTGCCAAATTTAGTTAATTCATTAATTAAATATTTTGATTATCATTTGTCAGCATAATTTGGTTTTCTTTATAAAGCAATGCATATTTTTTTATGCCTTTAGAACATTATTCTGAGAAGATATCCACAGACTTCACCAGACTGCCAAAGGGATCCACAACATGACAATGTTAAAAATTCTTGCCTTGCAGAAAGTTTTTGTAGGTTTTGCACCTGCAAGGGAATTTAAAGTTCCCAGAGTAAAGTAAAGTAAGCAAAGAGGTTAAGCCTAAGGTTATACAGAAAATAAGGAACAAAGCTGAGATTAGAACCTCTCCTTCCCCCCGCCCCCCACCTCCCAGGTCTTGTGACTGTAAATCCAATGTTTTTTGTTTTTGCCTAACATGGACATCTCCCTAGGCTGGGAGGTGTATCTCAGATGGCCTATCAAATATCCTTAAAAGAGTAAGATGGAAAATAGGAATATATTCAACAAGAAATAGTTTTGTACAATTATTTTACTGGAGTCAAGCTAAATAAAGACCCTTTTCCATTTGCTCCTGTACACCATCCTTGGATGGGAATGGTTAAGAAGCTCCTGGGATGCTAATAGCAATTGGGAATGGTTTGCTATAATGTGTATTTGGGGAAAAAATAGCATCTGAATAATCAAAAGCCTGTGGAGAGGGGGAGTGGTTAAAAACAGCTTGCCACTTTCCAGATCATGAAATTTTTTTTCTTCACAAATGTAGTGCATTTATAATCCCTATTCTTAATAGCACTTAGTAAAAAATGGATAGAGAAACTAACTCCCCAAATGAAAAGCTTCACAGTTGGCAATGAGTGTGGGTGTGCCACCTCAGGCTCAGGAAAGCAAAGAAAGGTAAATACCAGGTACACAGAAATAAAGGGAAAAAGTCCAGTGAGTAATATTAAAATTTCTCTTTGTTGACTCTTCAGTTCCAAACAAGTCAAAGAAAGCATTGTGATGATGAAGGGATGAGTCAAAGAAATATCCTATAACAAAAGACTCTAAATTCTGCAACTTCTCCAATTGATACACCATTTCTATTATGACTCTTAAAAAGAATTTTGGTCCAAAGATACTGAGATTTAAAAAAAAACTTATAGAAGAAAGTGAGCCATTCTATCAACTCTTCTGTTTGCTTTTCTTAAGGAAAACCTATGAGAAAGCCTTTCACTGAGCTGAATCTTTTTGTTTTCTGGCTCCCCTTATTGCAATAATGTCAGTAGCCCTGCATATTGTTAGACATTGATAGAGCTTCCACAGTTAAATTAATATCTGCAGACATTCTAAAAACTAGGTTTTTCTAAGGATACATAGTTATCCATTTTGCTACTCTCCTGCAGTACAGAAGTAGAAAGGGACCACAAAGGCCCAAGAGCCATTTTTTTTTTTTTTTTGTATATTGCTTTACTTCATGGTTAACCATTGTCAAAGGATCCCTCACTTAATACTCTACTAGTAATAAGGTTCTTCATACTTAGACAGACTGAGTCTCAGACAGTAGGTTCACAACTATGTAACTATGATTATTTTCAAGCTTTTCATTTCAAGTTTGTATTTCAAGCCTTTCATTTGGTTGACCCCCAGGCCTGGGGCTCTCATCTCATTTCTGCCTCCTAGTTTCCTTTGGGTTCCTTCAAATATCAACTAAAATTATCATTTTCTGCAAAAAGACTTTCTCAGTCGTCCTTGATCTTAGGGCTTTCCCTTCAAGATTATCTATATTTATCCTGAAGAGATCTTGTTTGTCCAGAATTGTTTTCATTGGGTTTGTCTCTTACCTTTCTTTCTATCCCTGGCAGTTAGCACAATGCCTGGCTCTTAGGTGCTTATGGTTTAATGACTGCCTTACTGAAAATCCACTTCTTCTAAAATTTAATTTGTAAGGCTAATTTCCCAGTATAATTTTCATCTCATATGATAATTAAATTGATTTCTTTGAAGCCTTTGATGGCTGAATTAAATTCCAGAAAGCCACAGAACAGAGAGAGTAAATTAGTGGTTATTCAATGTCTGGTATTTGAGGTGAGTAATAATAGAAGTAATCCACAAGCCAAATAAATATAGGCGGTTCCAAAGAGCCTGTTGTCAGAACTCTCTATCACTTAATATATTAGGACCATATCTTTTATAAAATCAAACACTGAACTCTTGATCATCTATTATTCTAAACTTGCTTTTTTTTTTTTTTTTTTGTAGTTGTTGAATTATTTTAGGGTAGTCAGGTCTAAGTTAGATGTTAATTCAGCAATGTTGATTTCTGTCTGGCTGACTTCAAATGCCATCATCTCCATCCAAACGTCACTGAGAACAAAATTACTGCTGCAGAGTAAAATCTATATGAACACCCCACTTGAGAGCACTGGAACACTGACATTTATTTGCTTCCCCAAAAGATCTGAATTCAAATCTCTCAGAAACTTCCTGTGTGACCCACAGCAAGTGATTTAGTAAATGTCTGCTTCAATTTCCTGATCTGTAAATAATAATAATTATATAGTACTTAATATGTACCAGTCACTGTGTTGAGTGCTTTACAATTATCTCATTTGTAAAATATAATAATATCACCTCCGAAGGTTGTTGAGAGGATAAACTGAGATGATAATATTTGTAAAGTACTTTGCAAATCTTAAATACTATATAAATGCTAGCTGCTATTATTATTCTTATAGCTATTTTTGTTATTGCTTATCCGGTGCTGTGAGATTTACAAAATACTTTTGCTAGAAGATTGGAAACCTGCAGAGATGGAAATGAACATAAGTATTATTTTGCCTTATTCTGGAATCAGTTGGTAGGGTAGGAAATGGGATGAAGGATGTTTGTCTTTCTTACAACAATTTAGGTATGCCAGATTATAGGAAGAGGGTATCCAAATGATTTGATAGACACAGAGACTAGCCATTTCTGGTAGTGCAGAGCGGCAGGTAGACTGCATTACTAATTCTGGAGAGAGCCCTTGGCGAGAGTTAAGGAACTGAGTATGGAGGAGAGATCAGTTAAGGCTAGGATGTTCTTCATAGTGATGCCTGTGGTGTTCTCCCTGGTATCCTCTCATATTTTCATTGTGTTATATTTGTACTGTATTACAGTGTAACTGTGGATTTATGGCTGGTGCTGCTTTATTATCAGGAACTGGTCCATCCCCAAAAGTTAAGATTTGGTGAAGCAAGTAATAATGATAGTTGTGGTCAGATTCACACAAGAATTCCCTGAATCATTTCAGTTTAGCTTGTTTTCATTTTCCTGTCTCTATAGAGGATGTTTGGGAGTTCTTGGGAACCTAAAAATTTTCTTTGAAACAACCATGTGTGATATACTCCTCTATGAATCCATGATCTGATTAGTAGAGTACCTATCTCCTCCAAGGAGGCAGATGTCAACCTATCTATACCAATCTCTACATGACTATATTCATTCATTTTTCTCTTCCCAAAAACTTTCAAAAAGAATTTCATTTAAAATGTGTCAGAATGTTTCTTGATATTGCACAAATTCCAGTCAAACATGTAGGCTATCAATTATTAAATGACATGTCATTGGATGTCCAATCCCCCTTCTTTTCTGCTCGTGTACTTCTTTAATGATACCCTTCCACAGCTTCTCTTTATTGTGTGCCTTTATCAGTAATGTTCCTTTGTTTTAGATTTAAATTGTTGAACACTATAATATCCATAACCATTTGACATCACTAAGAGAATATTGTTAAAACGAGAGACATTTGTTTCACAGAGAAGATTGGAGTTGTTAAAGGCACGACAGAGTATGCTAAAGGTAGAGCAAACCGCCTCCTTCTCTTGTTCAATTCTGTTCATTGGCTGTTCACTTTGATTTTGCTAAAGCATAAATTTTATAGAAAGTTAATTAAACTTCTTGTTATAATCTGAACAAGAGACTTCTTTAAAATATGTTTTTTTTAAATATGTGGATAATTAGTCTAAACTGTTTTGAGTGATTTTAGATATCTCCTAAGACACTCTAGATTGTTACAGGAATATATATATATATATATATATATATATATATATATATATATATATAAAATCAGGACAATGCTATCTGCAAATGAGAACGTCTGGAAATAAGTTTTTATGTATTTCATCTGGAAGTGCAAACTTTATTACTCCCATTTTTCAGATGAGGAAAATGAAACAGGAGTTAAATGGCTTGTCCAGAGAAATAAAGTTAAATGTATTAAATATCAGAACACTCACTCTTTTGAACTATTCTCCATCTAGATCCATACTTGGATATAACAAATTGAAATGATCTTCTCATACCTCAAACTTTGAAGAATCTCCAGCAACTGGGCTAGGAGAAAAAGACAGCTAGCAATTGGTAGATAAAAGATAAAATCTTTGTTTCCTTTTCAGGAACACATGTATGACCTAACACAAAACAACCTATTTGCAATATAAGGTTGTGCCTAGATGTATTATTAAGCAAGTCAGAATCTGGAAGCATGGAGAAGATCTATACAACTATTCTTACTGGAACCACTACACATTTATGTTACATGATTTCAACAGGCTATTGTTACTGTTGCTAGGCAATCTTTCCATACCTTCCTTGTCAACTCAGTATCCCATTCCAGCAGTTTCTTCCAAGCCTTTTCATCCCTTCTCAAACCTCTTTTGACCCCATCTTTTCACCACTCTCTTAGCTAACAATATTGTTTCCTATTTTCCAGAAAAAATTGAGTCATTTTTCTTTGTGTGAGCCTACTTTTCTTGCTGCTTCCTTATCCCATATCATTCATGAGCTCCTTCATTTCCTTTCATTTCTGCATCATAAGAAGAAGTGGCCTAGTTCATCAACAATGCCCACAAGGATTCCATTTGATCCATCCTCCTCAAGCAGATTGCACTCTTGGACATCCCTCTCTATCACTCAACTTAAATCTCACTTTGTCTACTGTTTCCTTCCCTTCTGCCAACAACAGGTCCATGTCACCACCATCCTCTCATTTCAACCTTCTATCACTGCTAATTGCAGTCATATTTCTTCTGCTTTTTATGGCTAAATTCCTTGAAAATATCATCTATGATAGAAGGCTTCATTTTCTCTCCTTATACTCATTTCTTAAACACATATAATCTAGTTTTGACCTCATTATTCCATTTCTTTTTTCTGTTATCAGTGATCTCTTAATTACCTTAGTACACATTAAGCATCTTTTGATACCAATCACCTCTTTTTCCTTAAAATTCTCTTCTCTAGATATTTTGGATAGTGTTCTCTCTTGGCCTCTTAGCTATCAGACTGTTCCTTCTCAGTCTCTTTTGCTGGATCCTCATCCAGGTAACTTCCTTTAATTGTAGGTGTCCCACAAGGTTTTGTTCTGGGTGCTCTCTTTCTATACTAATTTACTTGGTGATCTCACCAACTCTCAAGGATTTAATTATCATCTCTAGGCTGACAATTATTAATCCTACATATAGTGCCCTAACTTCTCTATTGACCTCCAATCTTTCCAAACTTTAATCTCCAATTGCCTTTTAGACATCTCTAACTAGTAAAAATCTCAAATTCAGCAATTCTAAAACTGAACTCATTGTCTTTCTCTCAAAACTATCTCCCCCTGCCCTGCAACTTCCTTATTATTATTGAAGGTAATATAATCCTCTCAAAAACTCTCACACTTAGAACCTTGGCGTCATTCTCAGTCCTTAACTATCTCTCATCTCCTATATCCAATGAATTGCCAAAGCCTGTTGATTTCACCTTTGCAACATTTCTAGAATACTCCTCTCTCTCTTATCCAATACTGTCATGATGCTGGTGAAGAAAGATCCTCATCGTATATTGCAACAGTCTGATGGTATCTTCCACAAGTATCTTCCCATTACAATCTTTCTTCCATTCAGTTGCCAAAATGATTTTCCCAAAGCACAAATTTGATGGTCACCCCAAACACAATAAACTCAGTGGCTCACTGTTTCATGATTAATTTTATGTGGATTTATTTTATATACTGCAACTTTGCTAAAGTTGTTCATTGTTTCTAGTAGTTTTTTTGTTGATTCTCTAGGATTCTCTAACTATACCATCTTATCATCTGCAAAGAATGATAATTTTGTTTCTTCATTACCTACTCTAATTCCTTAAATTTCTTTTTCTTCTCTTATTGCTATAGCTAACATTTCTATACATTATTGAATAGTAATGGTGATAGTGGGGAACCTAGCTCCCTGTTTCTTTTAAGATCAAAAACAAAATCCTCTATTTGGCTTTCAAAACCCTTCATAAAGTAGCACTTGCCCTCACCAACCCCCAACTTTTTCAGTCTTCTCATATTATACTCCCTTGTCATATACTTTTGTATGTATAATAGTGGTCTCCTTTCTGTAGTTCCATGAATAAGACATGCCATATCCTGGCTCTGACTCTGATTTGGCAGAAAAATAGGGCTGTCCCAAATGCCTAAAATTTTCTCCCTTCTTGTCACCCCCTTTTGACTTCCTTAACTTCCATCAAATCCTATCTAAAACCCTGTCTTCTCCAGGAATCCTTTCCCAATCCCTCTTAATTTTAGTGTCTTTCTTCTTTTTAATTATTTTTCCTACTTTTTGTGTAAATATGGGCAAAGAGAGAAATAGAGAGGGATAAAGAGGGACAGAAAGAGACAAAGAAAAGACAGAGACAGAGACACAGAGATAGAGATACACACACAGACACATATACACATAAAGAGAAAAGAGAGAGCAAGAAGAGATGGAGAAAAGAGAAAGAAAAAAGAGAAAAAAAAAGAGAGGAGAGAGAGAAGGAAAGAAAAAGAGCATGCATTTGTTGGTACATATTTGTTTGCTTGTTTTCTTCCCCCATTAGATTGTGAGCTCTTTGTAAGCAAAGATTTTCTCTTGTCTCCCTTCCTTCCTTCCTTCCTTCCTTCCTTCCTTCCTTCCTTCCTTCCTTCCTTCCTTCCTTCCTTCCTTCCTTCCTTCCTCCCTTCCTCCCTTCCTCCCTCCCTTTCTTCCTTTCTTTTTAAAGCAAAGTTGTCTTTTTTCTTTTTTTTTAATTATAGCTTTTTATTGACAGAACACATGCATGGATAATTTTTCAACATTGACCCTTGAAATCACTTCTGTTCCAACTTTCCCCTTCTTTTCCTCCACCCTCTCCCCCAGATGGTAGGCAGTCTCGTACATGTTAAACATGTTAAAGTATATCTTAAATACAATATATATGTACATGTTTATACAGTTCTCTTGTTGCATAAGAAAAATTGGATTTAGAAAGGTAAAAATAACCTGGGAAGAAAAACAAAAATGCAAGCAGTCCATACTCATTTCCTAGTGTTCTTTTGCTGGGTGTAACTGTTTCTATTCATCACTGATCAATTGGAACTGAATTGGATCCTCTCATTGCCGAAGATAGCCACTTTCATCAGAATTGATCCTCATATAGTATTATTGTTGAAGTCTATAAAGTCTCCTGGTTCTGCTCATTTCACTTAGCATCAGTTCATGTAAGTCTCTTCAAGCCTCTCTGAAATCATCCTGCTGGTCATTTCTTACAGAAAAATAATATTCCATAACATTCATATACTACAACTTATTCAGCCATACATTCTCCAATTGATGGGCATCCATTCAACTTCCAGTTTCTAGCCACTCCAAAAAGGGCTGCCACAAACATTTTGGTACATACAAGTCCCTTTCCCTTCTTTAAGATTTCTTTGGGATATAAGCCCAGTAGTAACACTACTGGATCAAAGGGTATGCACAGTTTGATAACTTTTTGAGCATGGTTCCAAATTGTTCTCCAGAATGGTTGGATCTGTTCACAACTCCACCAACAATGCATCTGTGTGCCAGTTTTCCCACATCCCCTCCAACATTTGTCATTATCTTTTCCTGTCATCTTAGCCAATCTGACAGGTATGTAGTGATATGTCAGAGTTGTCAAAGTTGTCTCTTTTCAAAAATATGTAGTCATATATTATATTTATATGGCATTTTAATATTTGTAAAATATTTTTGCAAGAACTATCCTAACTGAACATAATAACAACTCAATGAGGTCCCAATATTATTATTATTTCCATTTCACATGTGATTTTACACATGAGGGAACTAATCCTACAAGAATTTGAGTGATTTGCCCATGGTCACAAGTTCTGGAAGCAGATTTCAAATCTAGGTCTTTCTGATCCTAAGTTAACCATTCTATCCATATTTATGATGTGATATGAATCTATACTATGTAAATAAACAAACATATTCTTTCTGTACATTGCTTCAATTTTATAGACATTTTAGTATTCTTATTTTTCAACAATTTTTCATGCTAGATAAACATAAAATTTTTGAAAATGTTAATGGATCCTCACAACTGTATATTTTCTTTTGTCATTTACATCAACTCCAACATCTTTATGGATGTTGTCTTTGAGTTAAAAGCAAGTCTGAAAAGAGATTAATTCCTCTTATTTAAGCTGAAGAGTGTTTCCTAGAAGCAGTTTGAAAACATCCTCTGAATTACAGTTTTGAGATAATAAATCTGAAAGATCTTTCAATTTTCCCAGGGAAATTTGTGATTTCTTAGTGATATTCTCTCAAAAGACAAAATAGTGAATGGTTGGTTAAAGCCATCATACACATTTCCCTTGGTTTCCTTTGCAGAAAAAGTTTGTGGACTCCTCTCTATACCCATTCATTAGCTAGAGAAAGAGAGAAAGTATTATTTTAAATGTCTGAACTTTCTCCTCATATTTCTAGGCCTCTAGGAAAAATATATAGTGGTCTCTTCATCCTTTCCATCCTGTGATGCCAGGGGAGTGTATTCAGCTTTCTTCATGGATGGCAATCATGTGTGCTTATGCAGGGCAGCATCTGGTCCTTTGTTAAATGGTAACATCAGCTTAATTACATATTTCTTGTTCTTATGGTAACAAAAATTAGTCTGGCATTCCGTGGGAGCCCTTTTTGTATAATGTGCCATCTGGTCCTCTGTGATAAGGAAATAATTGATTATTTTGAAGTGTTTTAACTCATCCTGCCTACCCCATAAAACACAGAGAAGACACCCAAATTGTAATACATTCATACTTTCTTGTAAATGGACTAAGTGGAAGCAGCTTTATCCATCCAATTGCCTAGTTATACTTTCCTTTGGTACCTGGAAAAAAAGCTCTCCAGAAGTGTTTTCCTTAGAATCTCTTGGTTTTCAGAAGACCATTTTCAAAGACTGCTTTAATATGCAGAATAAATACATTCACATTTAGTCATCATCATGCTCATTATTCATAGTTTCTCTCAAGAAAGTTCCATTTCCTGTGATGGAAAATTCCTGTTCTTGTTAGTTTCCACAACGGAGAGCACAAGCGGCAAAGATAGACAATATCAGCAAAGTCAATAGACTCAGAATCAGGAACAAAAGAATTGGAACACATAATCAAAAGTCTAGATGTGTGCATCACTCTGAATATAGCAATGATTTAAGTACAAATGGTCACTAGGGAAAATAATTGCAAAATGTCAATTAACACAAAAGAACCTCTAATCCTCAATTAACTGGATATTTTTCTTTCTGTATTTGAATTTTAAGAGAAAGAAATAAAACCCATCAGAATATGCTGACATTCAAAGCTTAATAGAAACAAATCAACAAAAAATATTTTAGTTTCCAAGGTATGTCCTCAACCAACCATAGATTCACAAAAAACCCCCCAAATAACAGAATTTCAGAGTAGGAAGGGATCACAGAAACTCTTACCTGAGCAAAATTCTCCTCTAGGACATCCTTAATAAATTTCACTCAAGTTCTACTGGAACACTTCCAGGGTCTGGAGGATCTTTTCTTCCTGATGCAAACAATTCTGTTTATGGATAATTATAATTATTAGGAAGTATTGTATCATATTTCAAGGTTTCGATGCAACTTCTATCCATCACTAGTTAATGTTCTTCCTGAAATGTGACACCTAGAACTGAATATAGTATTCCAAATATGATCTGACTAGGGCAGAGGAAAAGTGGGATTCAGTCCCAGACTTGGAGACTTTATCTCTTCCATCACAGACTAAGGTTAGACTATTTGGAAGGACATTGCCCTATATGAGAAAAAACCTGGACAGTAGTAATGACTTCCAGTCTCTACGTGACTTGGGGCAAATTACTTAATTTTTCCTTTGTCAGATGAAGAAATTGGAAGACAGTGGTAAATAGTCTCTAAAATTCTTTACAGCCTCTGCATTGATTGAATGTCTCTTCCATAGCTTTTACGTATTCTTAATATTGATGACTTATTATATACATTAAATTTAGAATTATGTTCTGAAACAAATCAAGACCAACCATGTTTCTAGACAATTATTTGTAATAGTGCTCTGGAGAAAACACTGTTTTGTCATCAAATAACAAAGCCCTAGACGATCCTGATTATTGGACAATATACCCACTGAAAAATTCATTTACTGCCTTGTGTCTTTTTATATGAATGCCAAAGGTATTTCCCAGTTTATTAAAGATGTTTTCACAAGGTCTAAATGGAAAAGGATTCCCTATCAATGAATAGAAGTTACAGATATATATATATATATATATATATATATATATATATATATATATTTCTCTGATGGGTGAAATTGTGTTGATTATATCAAACCCTCCCTAGATGGCAGGTAGTCCAAATACATTTTAAATATGTTAAAGTATATCTTAAATCCAACATATTTTTACATATTTATACAGTTATCTTGTTGCCCAAGAAAAATCGGATCTAGAAAGAAAAAAAAAAAACCTGAGAAGGAAAAACAAAAATGCAAGCAAACAATAACAGAAGGAGTGGAAATTCTATGTTGTGGTCCACACTCATTTCCCATAGTTCTCTCTCTAGGTGTAGCTGATTACTGAACAATTGGAACTGGTTTGAATCATCTCATTGTTGAAGAGAGCCGCGCCCATCAGAATTGATCATATAATCTTGTTACCTTGTATAATGATCTCCTGGTTCTGCTCATTTCACTGAGCATCAATTCATGTAAGTTTCTCCAAGCCTCTCTAAAATCATCCTCCTCATCATTTCTTATAAAACAATAATAATCCATAATATCCACATATCACAATTTATTCAGCTATTCTCCAATTGATGGGCATCCATTCAATTTCCAGTTTATAGCTATTACAAAAAGGGCTGCCACAAACATTTTTGCACATGTGGGTCCCCTTACCTTCTTTAAGATCTCTTTGGGATACAAACCCAGCAGTAACACTGCTCAATCAATGCACACTTTGATAACTTTTTGAGCATAGTTCCAAATTGCTCTCCAGAACGATTGGATCTGTTCACAATTCCACCAACAATGCATCCATATTCAAGTTTTCCCACATTCCCTCCAACATTCGTCATTATCTTTTCCTGTCATCTTAGCCCCTCTCAGATTGGCTGTCATCTTAGCCAATCTAAGAGGTGTCTAGTGGTATCTCAGAGTTGCCTAAATTTGCATTTCTCTGATCAATAATGATTTGGAACCCCTTTTCATATGACTAGAAATAGTTTTAATTTCTTCATCTGAGAATTGTCTGTTCATATCCTTTGACCATTTATCAATTGGAGAATGACTTGATTTCTTATAAATTTGAGTCAATTCTTTATATATTTTGGAAATGAGGATTTTATCAGAACCTTTGAATACAAAAATGTTTTTCCAGTTTATTGCTTCCCTTCTAATCTTGTCTGCATTAGTTTTGTTTGTGCAAAAGCTTTTTAACTTAATATAAACAAAATTATCTATTTTGTGATCAATAATGATCTCTAGTTCTTCTTTGGTCACAAATTCCTTCCCCCTTCACAGGTCTGAGAGGTAAATTCTCCTATGTTCTCCTAATTTATTTATAATCTCAATTTTTATGTCTAGATCACAAACCCATTTTGATCTTTTCTTGGTATACAGTGTTAAGTCTGGGTCAATGTCTAGTTTCTGCCATACTAGTCACCACCACCTTCTTAGGATGCTCACATATATAAGATAGTTTACAAACCTTAATGGGATGTATTAGTTTGGTTGTTGCATTTGTTTTCACAATTGTGATGATGATGGCAATAGAACTGTGCAAGATGCTGGAGATACAAAGATGAAGAATAAATAATCCCTACCCTAAAGGAACTTATCTTCAACTGGTGTATACCATTATATAGATAATATAAGGTAATTTGAGAAGGGAAAGAATTTTTACAACTAGGGAAATCAGTAAGTGAACAGAACCAAGTCCTGAAGGAAAACGAGATCTGTGAGAGGCAGAGATGAGGAAGGAGAACTTTCTGGGCACTGTTACAGGAGCAACCTGATAGTGGCTTCTGGATGTTATGGGAGCCACCTGCCAATGGCTGCTGAGGATCCAACTCAGACCAGCAGAATGGATCCCTTCATGTGAGAGGATGATAATGATATAAGGAGACTGGTGAAGATCGCGTATTTTAAAATCAGCAGGAGTCTGGAGTTCAGGTTAGGGGAAAATCGTCAGTCTTTATTCTCAGTGAAGAAGGATCAGAGGTAGAAGAGAATCAGCAATGTGTGCAGCTGAGTCAAGAAGCTAGCTAGATCCGCAGCCACACGACCAGCAGCCAATCTCTCCCAGCTTCTCTTCCTGTTCCTCTCTCTGCCTCCACCCACCAAAATCGTCATTTCCTGTACAACACATCAGGACTTGCACAGAGAGTGGGCAGGGACCATTCTTTATCCAATCATGTATATTAATAGAGTATAGTCCAATTACTATTTAGCCTCATGTACTTGGTACCTCAGTGCATCAACTCAAGTCTCAGCCCATTACAGAGACTGAGAGGCAGTTGCATTCTCTAACTCCCTCTTGCCTCCAATTTATTTCATTCCCAATCCCAATCCAACATCTGTATCAGTAAAGGCTGATTTGCAATTCCTTTTGAGTTGTTATGATTCACAGCTGTGGGGGCTTTTGGAGACCCAACTTGCCCCTTCACACTTAGGCATGGTCTTTAATAGGGTACAAGGAATCAAACTTAATAGGAGTATTGTACAAATTTAAGCCACTTAAAAGAAATTAGTGTAGTAACCTACACAGTGTTGGTTGGTTGGTTTATGCTTGGAGAAGACCAAAATGACATCACTATGTCAAGAGGTCAAGGTACATTGTGTTCTGTAGTGGCTGATCAGACTAATATAACTTCAGAAGGCTCTACTGTAAGTTGGGCACAGATAACCTATATGAACATTTGAAGTGGGAGTGTCTCTAAATGTGCATATCTCATGTTTCTTTTGAGCCACAATAATTCTGCTTTGTTCAGAGAGCACAGTGCTTTCTTTGATGTGGGCTCACCTTGTTGGGTGATCCTATGCCAGAGAGAAGTTCTTCAGTTTTGTCATGGAACTGGCATAATGCTTCTTGATAAATTTTTCCAGGCAAACAAATTTTAACATGATCTTCCCTAATTTTTAATGATTGACAGTATCAAGAGTCTTAGTCAAATTGACAAACAGTGTATAGAGACCTCTGTTCTGGCCTGCCATTTGTGTTGGAATTATCTTATAGCAAACACCACAGCAATCATTCCTCAACCCTTTCTGAAGGCAAATTGCCTCTCAGATATGCGACCATCTTCCAGGTGAAGAAACAATCTATTAAGGAGGACTTTGGCAAGAATCTTGCTGGCAATGATTAAAAGACAGATATCCCATTGTGATTGTCACAGTACAATCTGCTTTCTTTTTCTTTATAGAGATATTCAATGGGGGAATTCTTGAACTCTTGGTGGATAATCCCTTCTTATCATATAATCTGGAAGATTTTAATCCATGTATAAGCAGTAGATTCCTCACGTTGTGAATTTCTGCTGGAATAGAATCAGTACCATTTACTTTGCCACACACAAAAAAACCTAATAGCACTCAAAAGATCTTCAGTTGGAAATTTGGCTAGAGAGGGACTGACACAAACCTGAGGCATATGGTCAATGACTTCAGCATTGGTTGATGATGATATACTGAGAACAATACAGAAGTGTTCAACCTATTTCTCCAGGATCATATAATTAGATAATTTTAAGTGGCTCCATCAGGATTGAGTAGTTGAGATGCACCCATAAGTATTTGGTCCATAAATAAAATAGCCTTTAGGTCATCATAAAAATACTTTATATTATTACCATCAGCATAAAAACCTGCCTTCTTACTGTGCCCAAAATCCTGCATCTCTAAGCTTAACTTACTCTTTACTTTTATTTATTTATTTATTACTGAGGCAATTGGGGTTAAGTGACTTGCCCAGGGTCACACAGTTAGGCCACAGTTAGTTAAGTGTTTGAGGTCAGATTTGAACTCAGATCTTCCTGACTTCAGGGCTGATGCTCTATCCACTGTGTCACCTAGCTACCCCTATTCTTTACTTTTAGGAATTAAATGTTGCCTTCTTAGAGATGGATGAAGAATCTGACTGGAAAACTTTGTGAAGGCCTCTTTTTCATTTAGCAGCTTTTGAGTTTCCCCATCATTTTCTTCAAGTCAGTCTTGATGTTTGAGTGTTCTAGCCTATTGAGTAAATGTGGTACTGTACATCAAATATTTGAAAGCTACCCATTATTTTTTTCACAGTTACCAACTATGTGCTGGTTCTATTTTCCCTCCAAGTTTCTAGCAAACTGTCGACTCAGAGAACAGTGTTTTCTTCTGTCGACATTAAATCTTCTGGTAGTTGTCTTGCTCTGGGGCTGCTGTTTTTGTTGAAAGGGAATATTTAGTTTTGAGAAAAGTCTATGCTTGGTCATTTTCACATTCTGGCTGTCTCTTCTTCCCATAATAATTATTGTTGCAAGGATGCATCCATAAAGTTTGTTGCATTTAGGTAACTGGAAGATAATTTTGATGATGAGATTATGATACAAATAAATGTTCAATAGTAAGTGACTATTGCTGTTCCTGTTTTTGACTCCTTTCCTTTCAAAGACTTCCTACCATGTCTGATAGTCTCTAACAATTCTGATGTTAAATTCATCCAGAATTACAAGTTTGTCCTCTTTGGGCACATTGCTGATAAAGGTCTTTGGGTTTTCATTAAACATTTTTTGACCTTATCAGGATATGTCTTGGTGGAAGCATACACATTGATGATGATGACATGGCATCTTCCTGTAGACACAATCATATTGTCAGGATTCTATCATTTACTCCTTTTGAGAGACATAGCAACCTGTTGACTCAGTTTTGACTGTAAAACTTATTCCAGTTTCACAACACTCCCCATCACTTTATTCATTCCAGAAAAACAAGTAACCAGCTCTGACTTTGGTAAGTAGCCTTCTTTTGTCAGCCTTATTTCACTCATGGAACTATTTGGATGTGATACCTGTTGAATGCTCTTATAACAATTGCTCTTCATCCATTAGGCCTTACTAGAATTTGTGCTATCTGTAGGCATGTGTTTATTCCATGTGCTAATGGTGAGTGGAATCATCTTCACAAAAGTTTTTGTACATTTTTGGGGGTTTAGACTCCAGGGTAGGATCCTCCATGCTACAATAAACAGACTGAATTAGCTTAAGTGAGGCATGCAGTTTTTAGGGAACCTTTTTTAACCTCTTCTTTATGCCAGAAGGTGAGCAGTGTGGTCCTTTAAAAGGTTGCTCAGACACCCAGGGAATTGGTGATTTCCTTTGTGAGAAAATGTACATATGGCCTGGGTCACTTGTGTGTAGGGTTGTGACTATAGCTCCCAGAACCTGATGCTTTATCACTTAACCATTGCCAGAGGACTTTGTAATGGGTTAAAAAGTGGGGGGAGGCAAATGATATGGATGATATCTTTTGACTCACTTATAAGTTAAATTTAAGTGAAGGAGAGTTGTCATGAAGTTGTCAGCCTCACTGTTCCTTCTTAAATTATCAAAGTCCAAAATCAAGATGATTGGTCATTGCTTGAAATGCAGTGGATGACCTTGACATCTTCAATGTCTATGCAATCTCTAAGCTCTCCACAGTACCTGATTCAGCCACCTTAATGACTATTGGAACAAATTGTTCTCATCTACTCATTCTTCTGGAATAAATCTTCACATGCTTAGAGTGGACACTTCCCTAACTCACTCAAGTAGTTTGAGACTACTTGGTTACCCTCAATCTAGTTTAATCCATCTGCCAAAACAATTTATGAAGTGTGTCCTCTGTACATGTTGCACTTTTTTGGAGTCACAGGTGAGAGTTGGGTGACTAGTTGAAGATCAAAGTTAGAAAGCAGCCTTGAAAAAGTCTCTGCAGCCCTTACACCTGAGGTACTAGTCTTCCTTGAACATCTGCACACTTTAGCCTACACAGGAATAGTAAAATGGATGAAGAACACAAATTGTCCAGTAATAATATTATATGAGTGCTTACAAATCCATTTGTTTTTCCTTGCATATAACTTAGGTAATGCAAGAAGACAGGGAGTTTTACCCAGAATTAAATAGGAAGTTAAATAGAAAAAGACCTGATTGAATTTTATGAGAGAAATTATGCAGCTCTTCCAGGGACTGCAAACAGCTGAATATTACATTTAAACACCAATATATTACCAATCTATAACCCAGGCATTGAACTACTATTGATAAAATATTTGAAACCTCAAAGAAAAACCTATAGCATGTTAATTAAGTGGCATGTAAATAAAAACTACCCAAGATTAAAAGCTATATCCATTTTATAGTGATCTGCTATAATGGGAGCCTTCATGAAGACATTAATGAGATCACATATCCATCAAGCTATCAGAGAAGTGCTCTTTCAGTATTTTATGTGACTGTGATGAAGTGTTATGTGTAACCAAAAGGGCTATAGAAAGATGTGTATCAGAAACCACTATATTATTGCATATTACAGCAAAGACTTTGCATTAAAGAAGTAACATAATAGAATACAATAAGTAGAAAAGGAAGCCAGATAACAGATTAACATGAGTTAGAAATAGTAGATGGTCAGCACTGGTATGTGAAAAAATCTCACTTAATTAAGACCTCTAGCACATTGAATAAACCCTCCCTGGAACATTCTAAAAAGACTAGCATAAGGATAACATAGGATCAAGAATGTGTGGATGATTTTTCACTTGAATAAATCTAGAAGACCCATGCTAATACAACCATACATCTACTGAAAGACTGAAATTAGTTTTGCCTTCCCAAGTGTGCTTGCAAAATCTTACAAGAAAAACACCAATCTTGTGATTGGGAGTGTGTGGTTTTTAAATAAAAATTTCTTTTGAAAAGCCTGGTTCTGAATATGCCAATTACCATCACCAAAGGACAGGACTGCAAAAAAAGCTGTTTTGTTGTCTGGCTCCCACACAAACTCAGCCTGATGTGGGCTTTGAACAAACCCAGGTGTATGAATGGTGACTCAGCCTAGTTACATGACTGGGCTTTGGGAATGCTGAAGGGTACAGAAAAGGAAAAATACAAAATATTTCAGCCTTGGGGTGTACCTATTATCCAGCTATCTTTAGGGAGACACTCCATTCCTTCTTCCCCTTGCTCCCTCCAATTTGAAACTCTCCTTGGATCTCCTCTTTCCCTTACAGGAAGTCTTTACATATTGCATGGATGAGAGGGTGCATCTCTCTATTTGCTATACTTGGGGCAGTGCTACACTTGGGACCAGGAAAATATGGATTTAAATCTTGCCATGTGACCATGTAGCCATATGACCTTTGGCACATCACTTAATTCTATGAGTTTAAGAGTTTTGTGGTTTTATTTTTTTTTTTTTTGTCTTATTCTTCCTCTCCCAGTTTTAGTTTTTCAATTATAAAATGGGAATAACAATAAATATAGTGCTTTCCTCTTAGGATTGATCTGAGTATCAAATGAGATCTTATAGGAAAAGTACTTTTTATACCTTAAAGTGTTGTACAAATTTTGTCAACTGTATTTTCACAATGTTTTCCATTACATATTTCTTTCCTCCATTTATGTAGTCATTAACATAGTCCAGCTTTTCATCATTTTTATAGAAACTATTGCAATAGCCTTCTAATTGATCTCCCTGCCTAATTTCCAATCCATTTTCCATCCAGCTGCCAGTGGTTTTCCTAAAAGGCAGATATGACCATGTCATTCACTACTCAATACATTTCAGTGGTTCCCTATCATTACCTCTAGGATGAAATACAAATTCCTTTGTTAGATATTTGAAGCTCCTCAAAATTTGGCCCCTTCCTATTTTGCCAGTCATTTTACAATTAATTCTTTTTCACATACTCTATAATCCAAAGATACTCACCTACATACCATTCTTTACAAATAAGACTCTTTCTCCCAACTCTTTGTCTTCCTTCAACTGTCCTCCATTCTTGGAATATGCTTCTCCTTATACCCATCTCTTAGTCTTCCTGGTCTACTTTGTGACTCAGTTTAAATTTCACTTTCTGAAGGAGAGCTGTTTAAACTTCCATAATCCCCTCACTATTAGTTTCTTATCTTTGAGATTATCTTCCATTTAAATTGCATGTGATTTACATATATATGTATATATAGCTGCTCACTTGTCATCTTCCTTACTAGAATGGGAGATTCTTGAAAGCAAGAATCATGTTTTTGCCTTTCTTTATACCCAGCACAGCATAGTATTTGGCACATAGAAAGCACTTAATAAATGTTTGTTGACTGAGTTATAATGGGGCTGTCATTCTCACAGTCTTCAAAAATCTCCTTTTTAGATATTTTCTTTTCCTATGATATTAATGTCATAACCAAGAAAAAAAAAAAAAAAACAGAAAAAGAGAAAGAAAAAACCAAATAGAAAAAAAATTTCAATCTAGAATTACCTTGGAATAGAAAATAATAAACAAATTAATGTTAAATATCTCTTACTCACATCAAGGTAAAAAAAGTTTATTTTCATCCAAACATATTTCAGTGATTTATTATTGGAATAGAAATTTCCCCACAACATGGTAGGAATACAGAAGTACCACCTGCTGAATTGTTACCAAACCTAATTTCCAGTTACAATATATCTAGCTATTAAAAATGTGCTATCACTCCAGTTGCTGTGATGATAATCAACTTTTTTTCCCCTGCTTCTCAGTGTCCACTTTTTCTTTAATTTCTCTGCCAGATTTGAAAATTCAACTTTCAGTAAGGCTTTTTCTATTAGTATTGATGTTCTTATTCATGCAAATATAATAATAATAATAAACAATCAAAAGTATAAGCATGCATATATTAAGGAAAAGTATTGGATTGATAATAAAGAAGCCTTAAGTAGTAGCTGACCGACTGACTCAGCTGCATATTCCCCCTTTCTCTACATTTATATACCAACACTATTGCTGGGGCCTTCTTAGTACAGAGTTTCTGCAAACAGAATATATTTGATTGTGAAGGCAATAAGGGGCCAAGGAAGATATATAGATCAGGAGAAGATATGGTCAAACATGCACTTTAGGAAGATCACTTTGATAGTTTAATGTACGATGGATTGTAGTAAGGAGAGGCTTGAGGCAGAGAGACCAGCAGGCTGTTGAAATAGTCCAAGTATAATGTGATAAAGGCCTAAACAAAAGTGGTAGCAATGCTACAGGAAAGAAGTCAGGGAGTGTATTAAAAGAAATGTTGTGAAGGTATAAATGGCAGGACTTGAGACTGAGGTCTGGCTGCCCCATGGTACAATGCTTTCAATTCCCTTGCGTGCTTATAGTATACATACACACACACACACACACACACACACACACACACTCACAAACACACACACACACACTCTACAGATAGGTATATATATATATATATGGATGTAGATTAGTCAGAATAGATTCTTAGAGAATGTTTCTCCAGTTAAGAAGCCATGCTCTATTTCTGTTCAGTCTCATGAGGCAATCAACTAGCAGACAGAACACTTTCTAAATATTAATGCAGTATTTACTAAAACCTACTATATAATATCTTTTGCTACATTATTTGGGAACAGAAGTTGGGAAAGGGAGGAGTCCCTGATCTAATGGTCCTTAAAGCCTAGTAGAAACAAGATATTTATGAAAAGATAATTAACAGTAAGAGGTGGTAAAGGCTAAGTACTAAAGAACTGTGGAGACAGAGGTGCTAGAGCTGCTTCATTTGCATTGAAGAGGCAAAATTTGATCTGGTTCTTGGAGGAAGAATAGGCTTTGGTCAGAAATGGAAGAGTTGGAAAGTATTCTAGATGAGAAAGTATAAAACATATATGGAGGATATGAAGAATACTTTGGGTGTAGTATAAGGCATATATAGAGTTAAGGAGAGAAGGAAATAAAGCTAGAAAAATAGGTTGCAGTCACATTGTGGAGGACTTTGAAGATTAGGATAAGGATTACAGCCTTTTCTCTGTCCAAGGTTCTAAATCTGATTCCCTAAAATATAAAATATTCTCTAATTCTAAACTGCTTCTGTTGTCTATTCAGATTAAGTAGTGCTCCTCCCCTTTGAAGCACACTGGGCTCCAGATTCTACTGCACTAAAGATTTAATTATTTTTTTTTTCTTTTTCTTACTTCCATATGCTCCTCCTTGAGGTATTTTCTGGTTCCCTGGGCAATTTCATCCCTGCTGGAAAAGCCAGAGAGAAACTCATGTATCACTTAGCAATCAACCATTTACAATCAGCTTGTCCATTTGTCATAGAAATATGTAGAAGGTTTGACAGAGGGGAAAATTTGCCAGATCTGAATTTCTCCTAATGTTTGGGGACCAGAGAGCATTGCTCATTGGGAAAATAGATGTATGGATTCTGAACAGTGGTATGAAAAATCTTTATGAAAGATATAAAAGTAGATTTTGTAGTTGTTGAGGCAATTGGGGTTAAGTGACTTGCCCAGGGTCACACAACTAGGAAGTGCTAAGTATCTGAAATCATATTTGAATTCAAATCCTCCTGACTTCAGGGCTGGTGCTCTATCCACTGTGCAACCTAGCTGCCCATAAAAGTAGATTTTTAAAAGAGGTTTAAAAATAAAGCTGCTATTGGGTGGAAGGGCTGATCAGATTTGGAAAAAACCCAACCAGGGTGTCATCAGCATAATAGAAATACTATATATAGGATGAGACTGTAATAGTATCCTTTAAACTCAGAGTTTTATCAGGTGTAGAGAGCCACAGCCAGTGGGGAACTCTTGGTGAAGTATAAGGCCCTTCAGCCTAGAGAGAACCTGCTCACAATATCTGGTTCTGTTCTCAGATCCCCTTGGGGCATCTTTTGAGAAGTGGGTGGGGTGGGGCATGACAACCTGTGTTCTATTTGAAGCAGAGATACTTGCACTATAAGAGGTATTTACATAATAATAGCAGGGTGCTTATAGTTAGCACATGCTGTAGTGATGTAATCATCCTAGAGTTAGCACATGGTCAGTATACTGTGGTAATAGCTGGCACATGCTGTGTGCTGTGGTGATGTAATTTTACTAAGGTATTTAGGGCTGAGAGAACTTGAAATAAATGGATTCCATATTTGACCATCCACATGGGTCTGCCTCATTACTCCTCCACTAAGATCAAGTTCTTGGGCTGGTCTTGAGATCCTCCAGAGAGGTAGTCTGGATGGTACATTTTGGCACCCCAGCGTGGGGCTCTAGAAAGCACACTACAAGCAGGAGTTTGTTGATCATGGAGACAGCAAGATGAACATTATCAAAAGGTTCTAGCAGATGTCTATGTCAGCTACCAAGATCAAACTGAGAGGAAACATGGCTAACGCTTTCCTTCACTCTATCTGAAGACTGTTTCCTCATTCTTTGTGTGAATTTTTCTTTTTTGCCAATTAGTTTAGTATCATTTATTAAACTCCTATTATGTGTTGGACACTGTACTAAACATTGGCAAAGATGCAAAGAAAGGAAAAAAAATCCTTGCTCTTAAGGAATATGTGTGTGTGAAAAATATCAATAAAGAATAAATTTTTAAAAAGAATAAATTGAAGTTAATCAACAAAGGGAAGATACAAGCATTAAGAGGGTTGAAAAAGGCTTCTTGGAAGTCTATCCATTTATGTATGAGGATTGAGGAGAATTCACTGCTTGATTTTTTTATATGCATTTTCCCTTGCTTTTTATCTCAATAAATGCATTGTCTATTTGATTAAATATCTATGTTATATGTAATTACATTTACCTTTTATATGTATAATGTCTTCCCCCTGAGAAAGAAGCTCTTTGAGAAAAAGGACTGCTCTTTTGATGCTTTTTATCTCTTTTATTTATTACAATGCATAGTATACAATAAGCATGTTATAAGTCCTTGTTGGTTAATTTATTGATTGAAACAATATCACAGTAATTTATTTAGGTATGTTCTATTTTACATAACAGATTGGTTCCTTTTAAAGTTACATTTAAATTGCATCTTTTTTTGTGTTAGGAGAGTTTGCTATTTAAGGGAAGCCTTTAAGTGAACCATTTTGTAAACAAATAAATCCTGCAATGCAAATAATAATATAATAATCTTTTCATAATAGACTGTCTTAGACTGAGGCATATCTTGATTGGATTATCTCTGTATCTCTGTTGATACAAATGACACATAAAACTTATGTGATGTGTGTCATGTCCCCTCATGATCACCTTGAGGTTGCCTTAACTATGGGCAGCATAACTCTAGGGCTTATTTCAAGTTATCAAATTTTCACTATTACTTTTTACAATTATTCCTGCCATTTGTCCTTTTCACCATGTCTTCAATGTTCCCAAAGTCATGAAACTTAGTACTTAGAGAAAATTCAATTCCCTCCCTGAGCATATTCCCATTAAAAACCAAATACAATAGAGAGGTAGAGACAGTTTTTTCAATTTCCTTTATATCCAGATTTTTATTTTATTTTTTTTTTTACTGCCTCCAACATGTGCTACAGTGTGTGGCTTCTTTAAACTTCTTCATATGCTATATTTGATAATCATTTTCTGACAGTCTTTGTTCCTAAGAGCTTTCTTAATTATACTGCATCTCCTCTGAAGAGTACAGTTTATCTTCAGCCTTAGTCAATTTTTCCTCTTTAAAGTTCACTTAAAAGCCCAATTATGTAGTACATTTGGTAGTCACTGTTTTCCTGCTGTTCTTTAACACTGTACCAAACTTAATGAGGCTCTGGCTTCCACACTATCATATTTCGCCGATTTAAAAAAAAAATGAATCAATCTTTTTCATTCAAGAATTTGCCTGGTAGTAGAAAATGGGGAACTCTAAAACTAAGTAAATTTTAGTTTCTTGTTCTTTCTCTTAGACATGAACCTGTGTACATTTCATTATTTTTTTTCACTTAAAATATATTTTTCTTCCTTCTACCCATACCTCCAGAGGAAAAAAAAATTAAGGGAATAAAATAAAAGCAAAATCCTAGGAATATATAGTC
This sequence comes from Sarcophilus harrisii, assembly GCF_902635505.1. NCBI lineage: Eukaryota > Metazoa > Chordata > Mammalia > Dasyuromorphia > Dasyuridae > Sarcophilus > Sarcophilus harrisii. The sequence goes on along the minus strand of NC_045427.1, from coordinate 113,254,510 downwards.
ACACATAAAAAAGCCCTCCATTGTCTATGTCCAATAAAGTTATGATTAATCTTACATCTTGAAGCCATTTAACTTTTTGACAGCAGATGAGAAACATGTTTCATCATTTTCATTTTGTAGAATTGTTGTTAGTAATTATCTTGATCAGGGTTATGAAGTCTTTCACAAAAATTGTTTGTTTTTTTTTGTTTTGTTTTTATGATAATTGGTAATCTTTTCCTGGTTACAGTTGCTTCACTTATGAATAAGCTCCTACAAGTCTTTCCAGAATTCTTTGAAACTATCCCTTTTTATAATTTTGGCTTTAAAGATTATTTTATTTGTTATAATCAGAAAAAAATCCATTTTCACACTCTCCCACCTAAACTAGAATATAGATATTAATCAATCAAATTTCTGAGTTGGTTAAAATTAAAAAAATTCATCTGATTCTACACTCTGAGTCCTTCACTTTTCTATTAGGAAGTGAGTAGTGTGTTTCCTCTGGAATCATGATTGGTCATTATGCTTATAAAGGTCCTTTATTCTTTCAAGATTATTTGTTTTTACCATACTGTTGTGGTTGTATAAATTGTTCTCCTGGGTCTGATTGCATGCTCTGAATCAGTTCATACTATTTTCCCCAGGTTTTTGTGAAACCATCCTCTTCATCATTTCTTACAATACAGTAGTCCATCACATTTATATGCCATAGCTTATCCCCCAATTTATGGTAACTCTCTTGAATTCTTATTCTTTGCCACCTCAAAAAGAGATCTAAATTATTTGTGTATTAAGTTCATTTTTTAAATTTAAACTAATCTTTCTCTTAATCCCTCTAATTTCTTATCGTCTCTCTTCTCTTTCCTCTTACTTGCCGGGTGAGTGGAATATATTGCTATACCCAACTCTTGAGTGTGTGTGTGTGTGTGTCCTTGTTTTGACCTGTTCATATGAGAGTGAGGTTCAAGTGTTAGTCATTCTTCCTACTCATTCTTCTTTGTTTATATAAATGTCTCCTTAATTATGAAATAATTCTCCTTAACCTTCCTTTCTTCTTTTCTCTTTACATTCTTATTTTAAGAACATCAAGATAAAACAGAACTACTCTCACCACTTTTGATAGCATCAATTTTTTAAAAAGAAAAATTAGAAGATAAAACTAATATTGAAAGAATTTATATTTAAATATATTTAATTGAAAGTGAGCCCTCCAGGTAGAAATATGGCTATGGAGACATACATACATGTTTTATATCTGCAAAGATGAGCATATAAAATACAGGGCTATAATTCTCTTTATCAGTTGCATAATCATATGGGGATTTGTTAAAACCTAATTCTGTGGCTGGCAGTGCCTCCTTAAATTATGCCATCTTCAATCCACATGTGTTGGGATGGATGTCTACCGATGACTTCTTTTGCTAAGGGTTCAAAGCCCTATTTCAAATTGATATATTCAACTTTGGGTGTTTTTTTTTTTTTTTCATTTCATGTAAAGTGAGAACTCCTTCCCTGTCTAATTTGTACCATTACTCAAATGAATATTATGCTAGTTTAGAAAACAAAACCATGATTTTTCCAAAGAGCAAACTTTGTATCTAAAAAAAATGTTCTTCTTAATGATTAGAAGAGATAACATACTGGAATTATGTTATTCAGAAAGATATGTATTTCCTTTAATCGAAAAAAACATCAGTAAACTAAAATATATGTTAGGGCAATGGTTAAATGGTTTAAAAAGATTTTATTTAGAAGATATTTGACCTAATTTTTAAAGCATGTCATAAATAGTATTTTATAAAGAGTTTTTACATTCATTATTATTGATAATCAAGAATTCTATGAGTTTGGTAGTATAAGTATTTTAATTTCCACTTAACAGTTGGGAAAATTTAGGATCAAAGAATCAACTTGTTCATAAGTTGATTAATAAATTATTGAGCCAGATTTTAAACCCAGGACCTCTGAGTATGTCTTCTGCTTTTTTTATTTTTTATTTTATATAATCATGTGGTTACAGATTTGTACTTGGAGGGCATCATTGAAATCATCTAGTTTAATGTACTAAGTTGTCTCAAAATAATACATGTAAAATAATTGAAGGTGCAGAGAATTAGTAGTCAAACCTCAATGTATCTCCTCCCATCCCCTGGCAAATAATCTAATTCTTATGATCAACATTATGAGGTATTATATTGTGATTCATTTTTTTTCATGAAGTAAAAATTCAAAGTAGGGGATACCTAGATGAGAGAAGAGATAATCTTGGGGAATAACTAATTTTTTTGCTCATCAGCTGCCATTTCAGTTTTTTCAGATAGATTATCTGAAAGTTTTGATTCTATGATTTACTGAAATCTACCTTTCATATAACAATGTAAAGCGAATTGGAATTAAGTACTATTTAAAGGTGATAAGTTATCTCCCTCAGGATGTGAATAGGCCTTGAGACAAAACAGCATTGAGTTCCCAAAGCTACTTGTCAAGAGCTCTTCAGCCTACCATGAATTTTGATGATTTCCAGAATGAGCTAGTCTTTTCAGTGATTTGTTTCAGTAATTTAAGGGAGAACAGTCAAACAGCAGCAAATGCTTTTAGTTTGGGGCTGCATGGAGTTCATAAGAAAATGAATTTGACATGAAGTAGGTGAATAAAAAGCCAGATTAAAGGTACTTTGGCACTAATGACCCATTGGAATAGAAATATATCTCTAGTTCCATTTTCAAGGCTCTATGTTCCCAATATGGTAAGCTTTAATAAAGGAAGTAAATGAGCTATTGGGCCAGTTTATCAAGGATCACACATGGGATAAATTATACCAATTCTGCTAGGCTCCAGCTGAGCATGAATGAATCCACAGAGCTTTGTCAGACCATTTCAATACTATAATGTCCTCATTCACTCTGCCCTTTGCAATGGCTGGCTAGACAGAGGCAACCTGCTGGGTACCTAATGAAATACCAGATTGAAAACAAGTTAATCTTATAATGTGAACAACCCACTTATGAAATGATTTCCATTTGTTTAGCAAGGAGAACCCTCTTTGGTCTATGGATGAAACATCAAGAATGTTTACTGAATGATCTATGGGTTCTATAACAGTTGAATTTCCCTTATGGATTGTCTGATATTACAGTCTATGGATCAAGATATATGTACTTGTAGATCATTGGGGAGTGTAAAAATGTAGCTAAAATGTCTTTGCAAAGGCTAGAAAGTTAATTCCATGGCAAAACCAAATTAGATGTTTATTTCAAGGTCACAAAATTTGAAATTGATTCAAATTATATCCGTCACATCAATTTATTTTGCAAAAGAAAAATAATCTAAAAATAAGAATCCTGGTAAGAATTATGAGATGAATGTGAAACTGATTGAAAGCAGTCAGCAGTCAATGTTACAAAACATATTTCAAAGAGGAATTTCAATTGAAAATATAATAGTGCTTCTTGCTTTCTACTTGAATAATTGAATAATAAATTCAATATTATACCTGAAAAGATACTTTAAAAAAGTAACACTTAGAATATGTAGGATTTTTTTTAAACATTATTTATTTATTTAACATTACATTAACAAGTTTATACAGGATACCTTAAAAGGCATTACGTTTATGTGTGGCACACAGTAAGCACTTAATAAAGTTTTGTTGATTGTTGTGGCTAGAACATGGGACTTGACATGAGAAGACTTATGTTTGTTACTTTACTGAAAGGGAAGAGAGGAAACAAACATTTATTAAGTGCCTACTATATACTGGGGTCTATGTTAAGAACTTTACAAATATTTCTCATTTGATTCTCACAATAACCCTGAGAGATATACAATATTATTTTCTCCATTTTACAGTTGAGGAAACTGAGTTAGCCAGAGGTTAAGTGTCTTGTCCAGAGCCCCACAGATAAGAAATGTCTGAGGTTAAGTATGAATTTAAGTCTTTCTGACTTCACACCCAGCATTCATTCCATCTGACCCTAGGGTGACCCTATGATCATCATGAATAAGTGACAAGCTCTTAGAGCTTGAATTTCCTAATGAAAATAAGTTTTGTGCCCTTACTATCCCCTTACTCACACACACACACACACACACACACACACACCCATCCACACACACACCCACACCCACACACACACACACACACACACACACACACCACTGGACTGCTCACAAGAAATGCTCAATAATTGTGTTAATTGATGGATCATAAGAAGTCCACAAGGCTGAGCCCAGGGGTAGGAATTAAAAACTTCAGTACTACTGTTCTCCAGCCATTAAGAAACTCCCTAGGGAGCAAGATAGTCATAGAGGGCCACCGTTTATTTCCTCCCTTTCCCTTTACTTGAAATGAGCATGAGAGTGCTCTGAGTTTGGCACTTCCAAAACAGCCTCTGTGAGTCTATCTTGCTTTATTTGGGTGTCATCAAAAAAACTTTAATTTCTTGCAGGCAGAAATTATTTTTGTTTTTGTTTTTGTTTTCCAGAACCTAACAGCCTGGCTCAAAGTAAGGGCTTCCTGTTTGCTGAACTGAATTTCATTGCTCAGAATCTAAGCACCACATCAATTGCAAACATTATGGGCAGGCACTTATACTGTTGGCAGTGACAATTGAAAGAAAACTAAACAACCAATGCTAATAAAATAAAATCCCAAAACTTAGCCATAGGAGAAATTGAACAAAAATCTCAGGAGAAAAGTGTCTGCTGAAATTTAAAGAGATTATGAATAGATTACAGTGAGGTTCCTTTGTCAATGAACTGTTTTCTGGAAGCTGGCCAGTACAATTTTCACAAGTGTAAAGAAATAAATGATGCTTAGAATACTTTGCAAAGGCTCTTGAGTCCTTAGGACAATCTTTCTTTTCAATAAATGGTTTCAGCCAAATATTTTATTTATTCATTCAATTAGCAGTTTCTTTTGAAAGCAACAGAGTATACTCTTAAATCTTCTTAGGATGACCCTAGAGACACTTCAGAAAATGGCTAATTTAATTATTACACTGGGACTTCCTTATCAAATCTTTTGTTTGCTTTCATACAAAATGTGCTAAATTGGGCATTTTTGGACTCTACCCAATGATGTTTTACTGGAGAAAACAATAATATCTCACATTTCAATGGCACTCAAGAGTTTTCAAAGCACTTCCCTCATTCTTGAAGAAATGATAACAATAACTGTGAGAAAAATAGTTAAGGAAAGTCTTTTCCAGAATTTTGGAGCTGGAATTGGACCATCTAACCCAATCTTCTCATTTTATATATGAGGGAACTGGCCTCAGTGAAGTAATTTACCTGAGGTAAGATCATAACAGGTAATAAATGATAGGTTTATCAGTTCAGGTTTTATTGACCTGAAAATGCCTTTTAATTGTCATCAAAACCCCTTAATCTAGCTTTGCATCGAGATCCTATTTCTTTCTGTAGCTTCTACTCTCAACTATGTTATGCTTGCCTTCTACAAGGCACATATACACAAAGATAATCAAAAGAAAATGATCAATACAGTTGCTACTTCCTTGAAAACCTAGACATTGAGTTGAAAGGGACTTCAGGGGTCAAATCCAATTTTCTGGATCTATAAAGAAACTGAGGCCAAAGTAGGTAAAATTACTTGCTTAAACTCATAGTTACTTCTATGACCTATCCCTCAGACTATGCCAGTTTGTAGAATTTTTTTCCTTCTCTGCCGATTTGTTATAATCATTTATTATCTGATTGATCTTGTTGAGCAATTTGTTTAAGCCACCTAGCGTTTTTAGTTTATTTTTAATATCTTTCTCCCATGTTCCTAAATTGAACAAGAAGGAGGAAGGATATCCAGAATGCATTTGGCAAATTGCAAAATTCTTTTAACAAATCTAAACTATTCCTTTAAAAAATAATCATCTTTTAAAATATCAATATTCTACCAGTGTTGTATGGCTATAAAATGTGAGAATATAAAGTGTTGAAAAGACACAATGAGAAAGTAAATATAAGCAGGCTGCAAATCATTACAAACACTAAATTGCAAAAAAGAACTGGAGGAAAAGATGCCATCAAAGAAAGGATTAGGAAAAATTAAAAGGTGTTGTTCGTGTGGAAGGCTGAAGCAGAGATGATGACTATCCCATATATTCTGTTTGTATTCTTATAAAATCAAGAGAAGACAAGGAAAGCCTCCAGCTCTTTGGATGGACTCCTTGTGGCAAGCTTATAGGAACACACAGATATAATTTGCACAGGAGGAACAGGTAGTGATGTAATCTGAATCATTAGACTGAAAGTGCACATCAATGATGATGATGATGATAATAATAACCAGTATTTTTATGGTATTTTAAGGTTTGCAAGAAATTTTACAACTATTATCTCATTTTATCTTCATAATAACCCTGAGAGGTAAGTACTATTATAACTCTTTATAACATCCTGTGCAGCCTTCGTATCCATGGTGCCATCAGGCTTCCAAGGAGAATCTCAATACAGTTGAGTATTTTTAATAGCCCTACATTCCCACAGATATTTGGAACTGTGAAGGTATGGGTTCAACTTTTGCCTCAGATACTCACTAGTTGTGTAATTCTGGGTAGGTTATTTAGCTTTACTAAGCCTCAGTGGCATTATCTACAAAGTAGGGATAATAGTACCTCCTTCACAGGGCTGTTGTGAGTATAAAATGAGATAATTTCTGTAATATTCTCAAATGTTTAAGTACCACATAAATATTGACTATTATTATTTTAAATTCCTCAAAATGAGAAATTATCTCATACATTCTTGTATCTTCATTTTCTAGCACATAATATCTTATATACAGTATAAATATTTATTGTTAATAATGGTAAGTTTAGACCACTTTCCAATTTTCAGTCATCTCAACCAAAACTCTTTTAAGTCCTGGCCAAATATAAAAATCAATTAGAATGGAAATAAACCAGTGCTTAGTTTAGTGCTTTGTATATTACTGAATAAATAATAAAATATAAACCATTTATATTAGTATTTAAGACCCTTTATAAGCTAACCTAGAAGCTTTTGAACCTATTTCCTATTTATTCTCTACAAGAAACATTCAGTCCTACCTTTATACCTTTGCTCATTTTATTTTCTCTATCTGCTATAAAAGTCCTATCCTCTTGCCATTCTTCAAAGTTCATCATAAAATTTTCCTGATCATTCCAGCAGAAAGTCATTCCTATCTTCCTTTAATGTTAATTACCTATACTACATTTTATTCTTAACTCCTTTGTATTTTCATTAAAATTTTAAATGTATGTCTTACTTTCAATTATGAACTATGAATCCTAATGGGATAGATATTGAGTTTTATATTTTTTTGTATCCTCAATTCCTTACATAACTATTGCTACTCAATTTTGCTGCTACTGCTAATGCTTATTTTCATTAATGGATAAATGTTACAGCATAAAGAAAAGACTACCGCGTTAGAGTAAGACAGTTTGGACTTAAACCTTTGCTCTCAAATCAAGCCAAGACAACAAGCATTTAAGTGCCCACCATGTGTTTGGCACAATTCTAAATATTGAGGATATAAATAAGGGGGAAAATAGTCTCTGCTTTCAAAGATTTCATAGTATAATAGGAAAGGCAATATATAAATAACTTGATGAAATAAGATAAATTGGAAATAATCTCAAAGAAAAGGCTCCAACTTGCAGAATGCTGGATTTCACTGGATACTTGAAGGAAGATGTTGAAAAGAAATGAGGAGAGAAAATTCCAGGCATGGGGGACAAATAGTGAAAATGAAGTTAGAAGGAATAGTGTCATGTATGAAGAACAGACAAAGTGACTGGATTGAAGAGTATAGAAGGAGAGTCAGATATAAAAATGACAAGGTAGGAAGGGCCCAAGTAATGAAAAACTTTAAGATCCAAACAGAGAATTTCATATTTCATCCTTTACCTAAGTAGTGAGACAATGCAGTTGGGGATGAGGGATGGACTTGGTCAGACCTGAGCTTTAAAAAGATTAACTTGAGACTTGTGTTGAAGATGAAATAGAGTGGGGAAGAGACTCGAAAGAGGGAGACCTACCACCAGGCTAGATTCATTTAGACTATATAAGCCTCCGTTCTAGGGATGAGACAATAAATATTTGCACCAATATCATGGCAGTTTTAAATGAAAGAGAATATATGTGAGAGATATTACAAAAGTAAGACTTGACAATAAATTGAATTTAGTGTGTGTGTGTGTGTGTGTGTGTGTGTGTGTGAGAGAGAGAGAGAGAGAGAGAGAGAGAGAGAGAGAGAAAGACAGACACAGACAAAGACATAGACACAGAGACAGACACAGAGTAACACACACACACACACAGATAGAGACAGATGGAGACAGAGAGACTCAAGAGACCCAGAGAAATATACAGAGATACAGAAAGGCACACAAAGATACAGAGAGAGAGAGAGTCAACAATGACACTGTGGTTGTATTACTGAGTGACAGGTATCTTGGGGCTTTTGACAGTAATAGGAAGGTTACAAAGAGAGAAGGGTTTAGGAGGAAAAATAATTGAGTTCAGTTTTGGACTTGGCTTTAAAATGTCTAAGGGACATCCAGTTTGAGATGTCCTACAAGCAGTTGGCAATGTAAATTCAGTGGTTGGAAAGATGTTAGGGCTACATAAATTGATTTGAGAATCTTCAGTTTAGAAATAATAATTGAATCCATGGGAACAGATGGGATTACCAAATAAAATATAGCAAAGAAGAGGGCAAAAGTGAGAGCTTTGGGGAACACCAACTTGACTAGAATGATGATCCAGCAAAGAAGACTAAGAAAGAACAATAAGATAAATAGGGGGAAAATCAGGATAATTAAGGTCATGAAAACCTTGAGAGAAGAGAATATCAAGGAAAAGAGAGTGATTTGTAGTTAAAGGTGATAAACCAAGAAGAATGAAGATTGAAAAACAAGCCATTAAATTTGACAATTAAAAGATTATTGATAACTTTGGGGAAAACACCAAGCAAAATAGTATAGGACAAGGAAAGAACTATAACCCAAATTATATAACTGTGGAGAAGCTACTTAACCTTGAACAAGAAATTCATCTCCATCTCTACTAATACTTGAGCTATATCTCAAACAGTTGTTGTGGGGGAGAAGATCTTTCCTCTTTTTTTTTTTTGCAAGTCAATTGAGGGTAAGTGATTATTCTGAGGCCATATTTGAACTCAGGGTCTTCCTCATTCCATTGCACCATCTAGCTACCCCAAGAAGATTTTTAAAACTATAAAGTAATAATACAACCATGAATGTCATTATCATTAGTATAATCACTTGCAGACAAATAATTCTTCACAGGATATAATTCAGTAGTGTAAATGAAGTAAATTTTTTTTTAAAAATATCTCAAAGGCCTTTTTGACCACTGAGTCTTATTGGAAGCAACAAACTAAATCAAATGTCCACCTAGGCATAATTCGTAATTTCCTTCTCCTGAGTAGTGATTAAATGTAATAGGAGGTTTGAATGCCCACCGAAGATTACTCTGTCATCCTTATTATCTAGAGTCCTCAGAGCTCTTCTTTGCCATCATTAAAAAAGAGGTTTTGGGTGGTGGTTTCAGTCAAATCCCTACTGAAAGAAAAAGGTCCAGAATTAATTTGGGAGACTCAGCAAACACAAGTTCAGTGCTAGCCCCAGTGCCTCAATTTGAGCTCTCATTTTACACATATATAGCTGTAGTTAAACATTTCAAATAAACATATACTCTACATATCCCTTCCCTAACAGACACCTTCTCTGATCACCAACTTTATTGTCTACTTCCAGACACCTCTTATCTGGAGTAATTGGCAAAACAGGAGTGTAGTGTGATGTGGGTGAATGGTCAGTGAATGGAGTTAATGAAAATCTGAATTCAAATCCTGGTTCCAATATTTATGAGCCCTGTGACTCTGGTTGGAAAAAAAAAAGCTTAGCTTTTCTGATTCTGTTTCTCATCAGTAAAATGGGGATGATATTCTCATTGCTTGCTTCCCAGGATTGCTGGGAGACAAGCATTTGGTATCAAAATGGGAGTTTGCTGAAAAGACCTCAGCGGTCATTAAATTACCACTGTATCTATACAAGAACATCCGTATCTCCAACTTGGCAATTTCCAGGAAAGCAGGAACTCTATATTTATTAATACAATCCATTCCATCTTTGGAAAGCTCCAATTTTGAGTTTTCCCCCACATCCAACAGAAAACTGCCTCTCTATGACTTCTATGTTTTGTTCCTACTTTTGTCCTTTGGAAACTAACTGAACAAGTCAGACCACTTGCCCAGTAGGAATTCATGAGATACTTAAAGACAGCTTAGCACGTTCTTCTGAGTCTTAGGTTTGTCTGGTTAAACACATGTTTGGTTCCTTTAACTAAAACTTGTAGGGCATAGTTGCTGTTGTAGTATGGAAAGTTATTAACCTGAGTTCAAGTACAGGTTCTGACACTTATTTGATAGGTTACCATGTCTCTGAACCTCTCTGAGCTTCTATTTGTTTATTTCTAAAATTGGGATAATGAAATTTATACTTTTTATGTCACAGAGTCTGTGAGGAACCACTTCATAAAAATGAGTTATTAAAAGCTTCTTTTTCTGATTGAAGTAATAATTAGACCATCTGTCAAGGGACTGAAATATTTCTCCCTTTTATCTTTAGCAACATGAATGTTTCTTCTTGAACATTCCATAAGACAATAAAACATACAAAATGTAGAGGCTTAAAGAGGAAAACTAACTTCTGATCTTATTTAAGGGAGGAATTGCCCCCATATTTAGGAGTTACCCCAATGCAAGCTTAATTTTTTTGATCTCCCTTCCAAAAGGGAATATGATTTTGGTTGGTCCAGTGGTCCATGAGCACTCTAGGATATCAAGAAGTATTGTGCCATTATGATTGCTTGGGGCCCAGCTCTAATTTTATAAGCTCATCTTATTATCTGTGTTTATGTTTGCTCCCAAATTATTTTTCTTATACAATTGGCACAATAGCATACCTCAGAAACTAGATGGCATAATGAATAGAGTATTATACTTGGATTTTAGTAATTAAGTTCAAATCCTGCTTCATGTTTTCTATGATTGTTATGATTCTGGGCAAGGCATTTAATAATCTGCCTCAGTTTTTTTAACTGTAAAACTAGAATAATAATAACATCTAATTTACAGGATTATTGTGAGGATCAAATGAGAAAAATGAAGCATTTCACTTGACAAAGTGTAGATATTTACAATTATTATGAGATAAGTTATGTCTCATATATATTAATAATAAACAATTAAAATGGGGAGAGAAATACAGGAGTTCTTTTTTCCTTTGTGTTTTCTTATTCAAGTTTCTCAAGTTTCTCAAGGGCATTTCTGACCCTGGTGGAAAGAATTCACCTCACATAAACCATTTTATCTAGGAGGAATTTTTACTCCTACCATTGTTTATTGTTCATTGACTGGGTGGAGTTTGGATCCCTTTTATCTAGATTGCCCAAGAAGGGGGGGGGGGTTTGAGTGTAGAGATGAGTAAAAGTGACATGATTAAAGTCACATCCCCCAGCCTTTCATTAGAATCAGCCTACCTCTCATTGTAATATTCATTTTCTCACCAATTGTTAATCAATCAGAATTTATTTCTACTTGTCAAGAACAATCATTCTTCTAAGGAAATATAACCTCCATGATTCATCTTTAGTTTACAAGAGGAAGCTAAAAGACCATCATTTTGTTAATTATCTGCTAGTTATAATTCAGGGCCATCACCAATCATTCCAATCTCTCACCCCACTGGACTCAGATGGTTCTGGAAGAGAAACTGAGGCTGGTGACTTTGTACAGCCCTTCCTCACTTAAATTCAATTTACTTGTGTATCATAGCATCACCTTTCTGATAGTTCTCTTTGAGAACAAAGGACAAACAACAATAATGACCCTGCCATCTCCCTTCCCTCTCTGCTGGCTGTTCTCTCACAATTTTGTCATTAGAGAAGAAATAATTTCTTATTTTCTCCTGATCCAAATATGGACTTATCATGGCTATTACTGACTTGGAGTGGGAGCCATTCACGTGGAAATATTCATTTTAAGCATCAGCTGTGTGGGAGGCCCCACACTCTACCTGATGCTGAAATGGCTTGGTTAGGACATCAAAGGAATGAATAGTCTGACAAATGTCCCTGCCTCCCACACCCCTAATCAAGCCCCTTTCCTTGTTGTAAGAATGTAATTACTCCTGTGCTGTCAAATAGCCATTTAACAGTATATAACTGAGCTGGAATCCTGTTTTTATTCCATGATGCAGACTAACCAGGCATTCTGCTTGGGGTGAAGAGAAGGGACTTCTGCAGCTATACCTTAGGAGTGTGTTGATGACAATAGGCATTTCATTATGCAAAAGCACCAAGTACATCCTGGTTCCCTTCACTTCATCTTCCCCTTCCCCATATAATTCATGTGAATATGTTTAAATAAGCATGTGAAAAATATTGTTGTCCTGCATCATACGATGGGGAGAAGGTATGGTGCAGAAGGAATCTTTAGACTCATGGGGTGACTTCCAAAGGATACCTTGAGATCTTGAAGCTTCTGTGATCTTTGTATAACCTATTACCCTCCAGTTGCTGTAAGATATTTGTTCAAAACTGGAAAGGGGAATGGATTCAAAAACATCTAACTGCCCTTCCAATGTCCAAATCTACTTTTTAACAAAGAAACCTAATATTTATACCTTATTTGTTTTATGGATGGCTTGTTTTGTTGTGCCACAGTTCCCTTTTTAATGTCTTGACCCAGTTTCTCTAATTGTCCTATTTAGTTACTCTGCCTCAGGTTATAACCTTTCCCTCTTAATGTTTGATGTGATAAAGGTTTTATATCTTTAGGCTATAAGCATTCCTTCTTAATGATTGACAGGGTAAAAAGTTCTATCCATTTTAGACATTATTAGAATATCAGTAACCTCTCCAGTACCTCCATTATGTCATCCTAGGTGCCTCCCCCCCCATTAGTTTATCCCCATCCAGATACCTCCCCTATTGTGTCACTGTTCTTGTTATCCTATAAAAGAGCCTTGTTATCTGATATTCAGGGCTGGATTCTTTGAGATGATAGTTTCATTCAGCCCTGGGACCAAATATAGATCACTTGGTCCCAGTAAATCTCTCCATTTAATAAACTATTAAATTGTTCTCTAATCTCTGTCTTGCTCAGTTTCTCCAGCATTACAGTTTGTTGGCATTTGTTAATCTCTGGGCATTACAAGGAATAAAGTGTTGTTAGCATTTGTTTTTGGTATTAAATATGTATTTACTTAGCACTTGCCTCATTCAAGGCAATGTGCCAGGTCTTGAGGATACAGACATAATAATATTCCCTGACCTCAAGGAGTTTATATTCTATTGGAGGATAAACATTTGAATAGGTAAGTACATGCATGATAATTTGAAGAAAGAGGGGAGAGGGGAAAGAGAGAGACAGACAGAGACACAGAGAGACAGAGACAAAGAGACACATAGAGATAGAGACACAGAAAGACACAAAGAGACAGAGAAACAGAGACAGAAAGAAAAAGAAGAGAAAGAGAGAGAGAAAGAACAGTTAAGGAAATCAATAAACATTTGTTATAAATGATGGTATAAGACATTAATCTTTTTTTGTTATTAAAGTTTTTTATTTACAAAACATATGCATAGGTAATTTTTAAACATTGACCCTTACAAAACTTTCTGTCCCAAATTTTTCCCTCCTTCCCCTCACCCTCTCCTCTGGATGGCAGATAGTTCAATACATGTTAAATGTGTTAAAATATATGTTAAATTCAATATATGTATACTAAGATATTAATCTTAAAGAAAGCTAAGGATTCCAGGAGGTAGAGATGAGGAGGACATGCATCCCAGGCAATGTGGTAGTGCTTGAATAATAACATATATACAGGAAATGGAATGACAAATTCAGAAAATAGCAAGTATTGCTCCATTTAGAATAAGAAGTATGAAAGGCAGTAAGGAGCAAAAGTCCAAACAAAACAAAACAAAACAAAATAAAACCCAAGCTAGAGACAGATTGTGAAGATTTAATGCCAAGATGAGAAATTTATTTTATTTTAGACCCAACAGAGATCTATTAAGGATTATGTATCAGGGAAGTGACATGGTCAGACTTTGATTATTTTAATGATATAGAGGATAGCTTGAAGAAGGGAGAAAGGATTGGGAGTTAATAGGACAGGATATCTATTAACACATTGTTATACTACTCTAAGTGACAAGAAATGAGGGTTTTGTTTTAACATTCCCCTAGTCATTTCACTCTGCTCAAATTCTCCAATGAGATTCTGGGATTTCATCACTACCAAAAACTATATGCATCATTCAAAATTCAGGGGAATTGTTTGCATTTCACTGAACAAAAGCCTCGATTAATTTGTTTCCTGATTGGTTTAAAGGTAGGGTTTATTGGGTACATTTCTGACGTCTTTTTGATAACTCACAGTTACATAATGCATTGACAGCTTATGAAGTAATCTCTTTCTAATGGATGTGATTTGGTAGTTTAAGTTTTATTATCACTATTTTCCAAATGAAGAAACTGAGGTTCAGAGAGCTTAAGGGAATTTCTAGGGGCCACATCACACCTAATTAAGTGGAGACACCAAGACTTAAACCTCAGTTGTCTGATTCTCAGTACAGTGTTATGTATCTAGATAGATCTTCTGGCCTTATCCAATTTCTTTTAATTCTTATCTCTAAATTTGGCTTGGCATTTATGACCTAGTAGAAGATCACTGGCTTTGGAGACTGAAGAAATGAGTTGGAATATTGGCTTATGTCCTATGAAATCTTGAAGGTCATGTCACTACATGTGAATCTCAATTGTTGTTTCTCTGATTCTTAAAATGGCTATGAAAGAATCATATGTCAGATGAGGGTATCAATTACTGTCCAACACAGGATATCTCTTGGGGATAGTATTTCTATTCTGGTAACCTAACATTTTGATCAGTTCTATGTTAGTTCTATCCAATTCTAATATTTTGTCAGTGGCATTAAGTTTTCACAACTTCACATGGAAAAGGACAACTTAGAGTAGAAGAAAATGATTGAAATAAAAAGGAGCAGAAGTGAGGAAGAACAATAAGGGATAAAAGTTGGATGGAGTGGGCACTGGAGCACGGTCCAAAATAGAGTATTGGACCTGAAACTAGTTCATTCTGGTCTCAAACATGCATTAATTGTATGACTCAGGGCAAGTCATTTGACCCCATTTGTCTCAGTTTTCTCATCTAGCAAATGAGCTGGAAAAGGAAAACACTCCAATATCTTTCCCAAGATTACCCCAAATGGGATCTCAAAGAGTTGTACACAACTGAAACTCATAATCATCATCAACTAGAGAAACTAATACTTAAATTTAAAGACTTCGATTTCATCATGTGGATAACTCTCTTAACAAAAATGTTGACTATAAGCTTTCTTTGCTTCATTTTTATTAGTTGCTATGGTTATTACCTGATTATGATCCAAATTTTGTTGACTAATCTTTGGCTCATAGTCTATATAAAACTTTTACATTTTGATATGATTTGCCAGAGATTACATATTATAAAACTTCAAAATAAAACTTTAATTGAGGACAAATATAACATGATAAATTAATTGATGTATTATATATTAGTACCTCTCATATATGAAAATAACTAGTAAGCTGTGCTATTTGCTCATGGTCTATTAATGTTTAATAAGCCTCATTCTATAGTAACGATACATTTTAAATGGTAGCTTTAGTAATAGTTTTTATTTTTCAAATTCCCATGACTGATAAAGTGGGAGACTAAACATTTTCTCTGATGCTCATAACCTTTTGAACTTCTACCAAATAAGGATTATATAGAAGAACTAAGATAATTATAGCTGTCCCCACAGGCTAAAATTTAAAGAGTATTAATGAGGTAATATTTGATGAAATACCATCACAGAAGATTAATCCCTAATCTCTTTCATACTCACTCAGCACTCCATACCCAGCTAACTCCCAAACTCTGGCAGGGTCACATAAACTAATATAGTAATTCCCTTGTTTTTTATGTAGTATTTGTTAGCATACACCACTACCCAAGCCTATACCCCAACGATTTGTGCCACTAAGTAACAAAACTCCATTCCACCATTTTTCTCTTTCATGGAGAAAATGAAGGAAAGGGGAAGTATATTTTATCTGGGGAGCAGAGCATGGGCTGCTCAACACCAGTGCTCAATTAAAGAACAGAAGGAACTGTGGCAAGGCATCTGCATATTTGTTTAGCTCCAGAACTAAAGACAAAGGGACTAACATCCATTTGATCCTAGTTCTATCACTTCAGAAGTCACTTGGGGTAGAGACTGATGCTAATAAAAAGTAAAATTCCCAGCATATAACCAGCTTTGAGTTCCAGCTTTGAAAGGAACTACCATCAAAAAAGAAGAATTCAAAGAGTGAATTAAATGGAAATGTAAGGAAAAAAGACTGAAATAACCAAAGATCTTAGAAGGAAGAAAAACAATTAAGAAAGTTGAATGCAAGCAGATAAAGCAAAAGGGAATATATTAGCATTAGAATGTAAGATAGTCTCTAGGACATCTAAAGAAATCCAAATACCTGTGAATAAAAATTGCAAGATGGGAAAATGAATCAATACTTGATAAGGTAGAGGGTCTTAGATTCATCGCCTTGGATAGAGATTATAGAATTGAGATGTTTCCAAATAGTTCAAAGGAAAAATAAAAATATTAAAAGCAGAATTTTCATCTTGCCCAGCAAAAATAATTGGAAGAATATAAAAATTTTGAATCCTTGGTGGCAAGTCTCACCAAAGAAACAAAACAAAAAACAATGAATTAGGAATGTAAATATACAGAAGTGAAGGTCATTTTGGCAGAAGAAAAGTAAAAAGTAATGATACAAAAAAAAAGATTATTTATATAAGCAAAACATATTGATTTCAAAGATAGCATTATAGGGAGAACTTCTAACAAATCTCCCAGAAAGATGTAATAAGCAAAAACAAAAAAAGACAAAAAAAATCTGAACACTATATTACCAGAAGCAATACAATAAAACTGCTCATAACTTATTAACCCAGGGAAAAACTGTCAATCAAAAGAATTCAGAAATCACTTTTAGCAAAACAAAAATCATACCTATGCTGCAAACTATAAGATGTAGTAGTTAAACAGAATAATTCCAGTGAAAAACAACAAATTCTACAAACTACAAGGAGAAAGACCTTGAAATATAAAGGAAATGTGAATAACACAGGAGTATCTGCACTTACTATAAATCAGAGGAAGGAATTAATAATGTGTTCCAAAGAGTAAAGAAGATGCAAGCCAGACTGATAGACCCTACAAACCTATGTCTGATCATTCAAGAACAAAAGACAGATATTAAATAAAAATAATTTGAAGAATTCCTACAAAAAGTGGACATGAGTATATTATTAGTTTTGCAAATACTTTAGGTAACAAAATCACAAGAAAGGTAAACAAACATGGCAAGAAAGAGAGGAAAAAGTAAGAAAACATTATACCAGAAAAAAAGGGGAGAAAAACTGGAGTCATCTACAAGGTTAAAAATAATAAAAAACTAAAATAGCAATGACAATTAAATTATAATATAGTTATAATATAGTGACTATTAAGAAATTTCTTTCTACAAGAACACAAGGATACAAAGGTAAAAACAGAACTTGATTAGAAGTTCTAATAATAATAAAATATTTTAATTAATTAATTAAATTAATTAATTAAAATTAATTAGTTAATAATAATAAGAACAAGTATGAAATATTATGGACTAAACTTCTTAACACCTCTTTAGTATTTAGAGAGAACACTATTTCTGAGGATGCTTTGCCCTCATGATCAATATCCTGCCTAAGAAGAAAAGAATCAGAGCTCCTTGGGGTGTCTGACACTTAAAAGAGTGGGAGGGAATGAGTTCAGAAGATTTCATGGCAGAGAGAAAATGTTGGCAAACTTAACAGTGGCCCTTGGATTGGGAAAAAATATACTCATTTCACATACCAGCAAGTTTGTATTTAAGTTTCTGCAAGCCATACTTCAGCAATATCTGAACTAAAACTTACTAGAAGACCAGGATGGTTTAAAAAAGGCAGAGAAACTAGAGACTATATTGCCAACATTTGCTAGATTATGGAGAAAGCAAAGAAGTTCCAGAACAACATCTACTTCTACTTCATTGACTACACTAAAATCCTTATGTGGATCACAAAAAAATGGGGCAAGTCCTCAAAGAGATGAACGTAGTGGATCATCTTTTTTTTTTTTTTTTTTTTTTAAATAACTTTTTATTGACAGAACCCATGCCAGGGTAATTTTTTACAACATTATCCCTTGCACTCACTTCTGTTCCGATTTTTCCCCTCCCTCCCTCCACCCCCTTCCCCAGATGGCAAGCAGTCTTATAATTGTTAAATAGGTTACAGTATATCCTAGATACAATATATATGTGCAGAACCAAACAGTTCTCTTGTTGCACAGGGAGAATTGGATTCAGAAGGTAAAAATAACCCGGGAAGAAAAACAAAAATGCAAACAGTTTACTTTCATTTCCCAGTGTTCTTTCTTTGGGTGTAGCTGCTTCTGTCCATCCTTGATCAATTGAAACTGAGTTAGATCTTCTCTTTGTTGAAGAAATCCACTTCCATCAGAATACAGTGGATCATCTTTCAAGTTAGAACTGAACGTGGAACAATGGAACAATTATAATTGAAAAAGAGTATCTCAAGGCTGTATGGCCTCACCTTATTTATTCAACTTATATGCAGAGTACACCATAAGACATTTTAGGCTGGATCAATCAAAATTTGGAATCAAAGTTGCCAAGAAAAATATCAACAATATTAAATATGGAGATGATACCACTTTGGTTTTTTTTTTTTTTTACATGACCAAACCATTATTTTGCTGTACAAAAAGAATCAGACTCTGAAATATTGTACAATTAGCTTGTGAAGGAAATCAAAGATGCAGGTGGGCAGAAATATAGGGATTGGGAATTCAATGTAATGGTTTTTAGTCATCTCCCAGAGTTCTTTCTCTGGGCGTAGCTGGTTCAGTTCATTACTGCTCCATTGGAAATGATTTAGTTGATCTCGTTGCTGAGGATGGCCAAGGTCCATCAGAACTGGTCATCATATAGTATTGTTGTTGAAGTATAAAATGATCTCCCAGTCCTGCTCATTTCACTCAGCATCAGTTCCTATAAGTCTCTCCAGGCCTTTCTGAAATCATCCTGTTGGTCATTTCTTACAGAACAGTAATATTCCATAATATTCATATACCACAATTTATTCAGCCATTCTCCAACTGATGGACATCCATTCAGTTTCCAGTTTCTAGCTACTACAAAAAGGGCCGCCACAAATATTTGTGCACATACAGGTCCCTTTCCCTTCTTTATAATCTCTTTGGGATATAAGCCCAGTAGTAACACCGCTGGATCAAAGGGTATGCACAGTTTGATAACTTTTTGAGCATAGTTCCAAATTGCTCTCCAGAATGGTTGTATTCATTCACAACTCCACCAACAATGCATCAATGTCCCATTTTTCCCGCATCCCCTCCAACAAGATGATACCACTTTGACAGAAGAAAATAAAGAAAAATTAAGAAGTCTCTTGAGTAGGGTAGGAAAAGAGAATACAAAAGCTGGCTTAAAACTTAACTTAAGTCCACTCAAAACAAAACAAAATAAAAAACCTAAGATCTTGGCAACTCGTCCCATCACTTCCTGGCAAAAAAAAAAAAAAAAAAAAAAAAAAAAAGGAAGCACTGTTAGCTTGCTTCTTTGCTATGGAAAATCTGAACAGCATACTAAGAAATAGAGACATCATCTTGCTGACAAAGGTACACATAGTCAAAATATGGTTTTTCCAATAGAAATGTTTGATTGTGAATTAGACTATGAGAAAAGTTGAACACTGCAGAATTGATGCTTTCAAATTAGTGTTGCAGAAGACTTCTGAGAGTCTCTTGGACAACAAGGAGTTAAAACCAGTCAATACATAAAGAAATTAATTTTGGCTATTCACTGGAAGGTCAAATACTGAAGATAAAACTTAATTACTTTGGCCACATAATGAGAAGATGGGGCTCCCAAGAAAGATTGGAGGCAAAAGGAAAAGGGGACAGCAAAAAATGAGATGGATGGATAGCATCAATGAAGATGAACTCAGACAGTCTTTGAGAAATGATGAATAATAGAAAAGCCTAGTGTACTGTGGTCCATAGATAATGAGGGATTGGACATGCCTGAATGGAATAATAAAAAGAAAAAATTATAATGATGAGGACAGTGTACTATTGTACACATGAACATTTCTGCTCTAATGAAATATTTCTATTCTCCATTTTCTCTGTAATTAATACTTTTATGTGAGACACAATTAAAAAAGGGTGGGGGGAGATGAAAGAGGAAGATCTACAGGTAATAATGTAGAAATGATTTAGGAGAGGGAATTCAAAATAAGCATCTTAGAAGTCTTAGTTCCATGAAGAATACAGAGATGTAAGGAGGAATTAATAGGTATAAGCACCACAAAGTAAAGAATAAAGAAGGGAAGAGAACTAATGAAGAGAATGAGAAAAAAGATACTTTTTGTAGAAAAAGGCACAGAAATGAAAAAAAAAATATAACAAAGAAATGGAAGGGAATGAAAGAAGAGGATTCCCGAGAGAGAAAATAATTAGATCAGATTTAAAAAAGAAGAAAAAAAGGAATTAATAAATGAAGTTCAATCAGTCATGTCATTTGTGACTGCATTTGGAGTTTTCTTGTGACCCTATTTCAAGGATATTGGAATGGTTTGACATTTCCTTTTCCAACTCGTTTTACATATAGGGAAACACAAGCAAAGAGAATTAAGTGACTTACATAGGGTCACACAATTAATAAGTATCTGAAACCAGATTTGAATTCAGGAAGATATCTACTGTGCCACCTAGCTGCCTCAATAAATGAGGTAAAAACTTCACAATTAGTGAAAGAGAGTTGCCCGAGACGCAGACAGATTAGATAACTTGAACTTGGTTACTCAGCTAATATAGATCCCAGGCAGAACTTCAGTCTGTGAGTTGGTAACTCCAACACCAACCATCTATTCTGCCAAACTACCTCTTTAAATGACATATAGTAAGGTTTATTTATTTATTTTTCTTAATTCAAAGTGAAAAAAAAATTGATTCAAAACCATTCTTATGATATACATATACTTGCTCTATCACTGACCCTGTGCAGAATTCTCCCACCTCCACCATATCCTCTCCTCGGTCTTGTCCTAGAACCCATCTTAGAGAAAAGGGAGACAAGACCCCATCCTTTCCTCTTCTGCCTGCCCAGCTGAGGCAGAATCCACCCTTCCACCCTCAAATTTTCTCTAGACCTAGCCCTTTCTGGACAGTTGGCCTAGAACATATCTGATATGTCCTGTCAATGGAAAGACATCTAGTGGTTTTCTGTTAAATATCTGATAACCAAATCTCTGGGGGGAAAATGCATATGTGACCACTTTTAAGTTTAATCTACATATTAAAAAATCTCCAATCACTTTCTTAAGACTAAGCAATCAAGAAAACAATTATACAAGTTTTAGTTTGTACCTTTGGCAATTTCCAATGAGTAAAATCATACTGAAAAAATTTAATAGTCTCAGACTAGGTGGAACTAGCTGTAGCATATCTTTGAAAATATCTCACACCCAACATGGAGGAAGAGGGCTCTCTTTCCCTCTTGTCTTCTTTTCTATATTTTGAAATGATCCCTGGCTATTTCAGAACCTAGCTTGATGTTGATAAGACTTGTCACCAACACCAGGGGCACCATGAATCTATTCAGACTACTTGACTGTTTACATAGATCAGACAGGGGTGATCAACTCCATTCCTTCTAGTGACATGGAAGATTGCTAAGCTTTCTCACTTGATTTACCACTATCTCCTAAGATCCTCCAGGCCTTACAATCTACACAAAAGACCTCTTCCAACCTCTACATGACCCACTGATACTAAACTATTTAAGAATCTTCTAGCCTTCTGTATCTTGAAACTTTTGGATTTTTCCATCAGGCCTAAAAATTAATTTTATATTTTATGGTGTATTTCCCTGAGGTCCTATCTCCTTTATCATAATAAACATTAATAGATGTTTTCATTCATTTATATGTTCATTCATTAATTCACTATTCTATTTTGTCTATTCCAGGAAGTTTTTCTTAGTCTTCCTATTTCTAATATTTCATATAAACTTCCATGATTTAAACTTTCATAAGTTGATGACTGAGAGACTGAGACTGCCAGAAGTCTGATCTCCACATAACTGGACATTATTATATTGTATTTTTAGTGGAAATGTTATTAAAATCAGTTCATTATTTTAATTATTTCAACAAACATTTGTTTACATATTTTATTCACTGTTTTCATAATGAAATCAAGGTTATCCTAGTGTTAACTTAGGAAACTAGGTGTCCTCTCACACTCTTCAATGTGAAATGAACCTCAAATAAATCTTTTAAAATCATCCTAGAGTTTAACATAACTTAATTGTGTCATTGAATACATATTATTCAGTTATTTTACTTGTTTAGAAACATTACATTAAAGCTATTACTAATTAGGCAAAATTTATTTCAATATTATGAATGCAAAGGGGAGGGTGTAAGTAGAAAGATGGTGTTATTGTGACTGTTGATTAATTGAATCAGGTAGTAGGATGAAAATCCCTCATAGCAAATTAAAATTTTTAATTGAACTAAAAATAAAATTGGCAGCTCATATTCAATGAGGTTTATAATTAAATAATTAAGATAATGAGCAATAAATTGTTCTGTAAAAACAGCAAAGACTTATAAAGCATTTTCCTTATAACAACTCTATCAGATACATTGTATGTGTTCATTATTTCCATTTCTTAGATGAGAAAACTGAGTCTCAGAAAAGCAAAATGGCTTAACCAGGAGTACACAATTAATGAATATGACAACATTTAAACCCAAGTCTCCTGATTCTATATATCATGATTTTTCTTATATATTCTCACTTCTCCAAAGTCAAAGGATTAAGAATTATAAATTTGCAGTTGGAAATGGCCTCAGAGGTTTAATCTCCCCCCCCCTTTTTTTTTTGCAAGGCAATTGGGGTTAAATGACTTGTCCAGTTGTCACGCAGTAAGTATTAAGTGTCTGAGGTCAGATTTGAACTCAGATCTTCCTGATTTCAGGGCCAGTGCTCAAGCCACTATACCATCTAGCTGCCCCCAATCTCTTCCTTTTACAAATGAAGAAACTGCATCTGCAACCTCAACAAGTTGGTTAAATGAATTGCCAAAATTAGAAAGAGATCATAACTGGTAAAGCTGAGATTCAGTGTCAGGTCCTCAAAGATCAGATCCAACTCCCCATTGTATTACAATATTTCTATAAAGGGATAGCATGAAAAGAATATACATTCTGTAAAAATATACATTCACTTAAAAGAATAAAATTATAGGAGTGAATAATTGGCACATGATTCTTCACATAATGAGGAATGATCTGCAATAACACCACTTAAAAGTAAACACAGCTAAGATTCTATTAGACATGAAATAATTTATATTCAATTCATCATTTACCAATATACAACTTATGCCTGAACCTCACATACGAATGGCTACTCTAATAGGTGCCTTTATTAATGGATATTCTGTTTCTCTTTTTATTGCTATCAGAGTTTTGTTACTCCTTTATCTTCTTGATGTCAAAGATAGAATGGAATAAACATTTATTAAGTATCTACTACCTGGAAATCACTGTGCTAAGTTACAAATGGTCTCATTTGATCTTCACAGCAATTGTGGGAGGTAAGTATATTATTTTTAATTTTCTGGTCAAGGAAACTGAAGTGGACAGAGATTCCATGATTTGCCTAGGGCCACACAAGTAGTAAAAGTGTGAGATTATATTTGAACTCAAATTTTCCAGAATCAAGACTTTGTGCTTCATTTACTTTTCCATCTGCCTGCCTAGGAATGGGTTTAGAGGGTCTGAGTTAGATCTCACTTTATCTCTCCAGTTTCAGTCTCTGCTTTTCTTTTTAACTCATCTGTTTGTATCAATAGTAGTGATGAGAATTAGAGGAAGTGGGAAGAACAGAGAGAAGGAAATAGAGAAAGGAGAACAAAAATCAATCCTATTTTGTTGCCCTCTCTCAATACCCTCTCCTATCTTCTAGCTTGTCTCTCTTCATCATCTTCTCAACATCAATCAGCTGTGCCATCATTCCTTAAGAATAAAAGCTATGAGTGATACAAAGGAAAGGAGACTGATGATGAGCACAAATAGATTTGTGGTCTATTTTTAGTAATGACTTGTATACAAGAAATGGCACAAAGAATATCATCAAGGAAGCATTTGCACAAAAAAGCAGGTTGGTAAGAGTGAAGCATAAGAAAAAAAAACTAATGTACAAAGCAAAAAAACATAGAGAAAAGCCTGAAGTAAGTTGGAAAAATCCTCTGCAGAAAATCTATAGAAGAATAGAGATAAGAACTACACAGAATGAGATGTTAGGGATGGGTTGCAATCTGTCCTGAAGGAGGGAATATTCACATAAAGAAGTTCATGAATCCATCAAAATTGTGACAATGAAACTAGCTGTTTCTTCCTTTGTTGTTGATTCAGGTGACAAAGATACCATTGTAGCATTATCAGCTCATATTTATTTCATGTCCTATAATCTGCTGATCAACAGAAAAACAATTTCCAAATTAATTGGCCAATAAGAGAACACAGTAACTTGGCTACATTCATCAAATGATTTAACTGAAGTATTTTTAGGATGAGTGCCTTGGTTTTCCTTTTAATTGCAGTATTTTCACTGCTCACCAGAGGACACTCACCTGTAAACTCTTAGACTAATTCCACTCTATTGAGTTCATATATTTTGTAGGGGACAACACTGGTCCTAATTCAAGATCAATTTAGGGCTGTGGTTCTCAAATGTTTTTGATGTCAGGTTCCTTTGCACTCTTAAAATTATTAAGGACCCCCCTCTGGAAACTTTTGATTATATGGGTTGTATCTATCAATATTTAGTATTTTTCTATTAGTATTATTGTGAAAATAGTAGTGGATTCCCTGAAAAGGGTTTTGGTGATCATTGGAAATCCCCAGATCACAGTTTGAGAACTTCTGCTCTAGAACTATGAAAAGATGCAAATGGTCTACTGTGAATTTAAGAGAATTATGGAAGTCTCTACATGAGAGATTTTGCTATATTGGCCATCATTCATAACATACATTGTAATTTTGGTGATTTTGAAAAATAGAGCTAAGGAAGCAAAGTGTAAAGTAAAATGTAAAAACCAAAGAGCAAAAAACCAAAGCATCTATTCATTGTGTACTATGTTCTGGGAACTGTGCTAGGAATTCGGATTATAAATACCAAAGGGGGAAGAAAAAGAATGAATGAATGAAAGGAAGAAAGGAAGGAAGGAAGGAAAGAAGGAATTTAAAAAACAAAAAAGAAACACAGTATCTCCTTATCTCCTGATCCCCTCTTGAAGCTTTATCCCCTATGTAATGCAATATAGGAATTAGTGATATTGAGGCAATAATTGCAGATTACAAAGTATTCAAATGTCACTTCAGGAGTTAGAAGAAGAAACTTTATGATTCTTTAAATTTTAACAAGTTAAATTTCTTCCCTCTCAACCATCCTGAAAGCTCAACAATGTATCTTATTACTTCTCTGTATATTCTCCAGGCAAATACTCAAGAAATTGCTATTTATGCTGTCCTGTATCACTTGCTCACTGATATAGGCAGTACTATCCCCATCCCGATTTCAATGTTTTGTTGGTGGTATTGTTCAGTAATTTCAGCTGTGTCTTCTCTTCATGATCCCATTTGGGGTTTTCTTGGCAAAGATGCTGGAGTGGTTTGTTATTTCCTTCACCAGCTCATTTTACAGATGAGGAAACTAAGGCAAACATAGTTAAGTGACTTACCTCAAATCACGCTGCTAGTAAGTGTCTGACACCTGATTTGAATTCAGAAAAATGAGTCTTCCTGATTATCAGCCATTCTATCCATTGTACCATGCAGTTGCCCTCAAACAATAGGCATAACCAATATCATTAAAACAAAAATGCTTACTTGGTCATATAACCCACATAAGCAATTCAAATAACAGAATAAAATATGTTAATAAAGTAAAAATCTACCTATGTGCAATTCAAATACAGGAACGCACTAAGTTGATTAGGTTTGGTCAAGTTGTTATCTTTGTAGCAAGAACAACCTCTGCTAAGATTCCTGACACTAGGTTAGGCAATTTTTTTCTTCTTCTTAAAAGACAGTGGAAACCATGCTTAAAATCTGTTTGGTCCAGAGAACTAAAGCCATTGATAGAATTTCTAGGTCTCATAAGTATAAAAACCTAGCATATGAGGAGTCACAAATCCCTCAGAAATGGCATACATTGCTGACCTGAATGTGCCATGTAGGCAGGAGAGTTGTGCTCCAGACAAGCAATGCTATATCTTGTTGAATATTCTTTCATTAAATGTTATACAAATTACACATGTCTCATTTGGTTCCATTTCCAAGAAAAAACCACAGAAGTGAACTGTTAGGTGTAGCCCACAACAGTCTCACAGTTGGACTTGGAGAAAATATCACTCTTCTGAAAAGACCAATACTAAAAGTCATGGATGGCATGGAACCAAGCCATGGATTCCTACTGAATTAGGAAATGCTGTAAATCTAAAGTGCATCTTCATTTTTCTAGCACACAAAATCCCTCAGAATCAGAAGTAGTTCTGGTCCAAAGAACATGATTATTCTAATGTAGAGATAAAAACATCTCTTATCGGAGAGATACTTATAAAAATCATGGCAGCTACATCACAGCATTGATGAAAAGTTAGTTTTTAAAACCACCAAGATATATAGACAAAATTAGAAGGGAAGCAATAAATTGGGAAAACATTTTTACATTTAAAGGTTCTGATAAAGGCTTCATTTCTACAGTATATAGAGAATTGACTCAAACTTGTAAGAATTCAAGCCATTCTCCAATTGATAAATAGTCAAAGAATATAAATACACAATTTTCAGATGAAGAAATTAAAACCATTCCTAGGCATATGAAAAAAATGCTCTAAATCACTATTGATCAGAAAAATGCAATTGAAGACAAATCTGATATCACTACACACCTCTCAGATTGGCTAAGATGACAGGAAAAGATATTGATGAATGTTGGAGGAGATGTGGGAAAACTGGGACACTAATACACTGTTGTGGGAATTGTGAATGGATCCAGCCATTTTGGAGAACAATTTGGAACTATGCTCAAAAAGTTATCAAGCTGTGCTTACCCTTTGATCCAGCACTGTTACTACTGGGCTTATTTCCCAAAGAGATACTAAGAAAGGAAAGGGACCTGAAGGTGCCAAAATGTTTGTGGCAGCCCTAGGAGATATGCTTCTTCCAAATGTTCTAACTCCTATGCTATAGGCAATCATATCAATTGACAAATGTCACAAGTAATCATTTTTGGTTGTTCTCTTCTTAGGACTCTTATGATTATATAAACAATGTACTTTGAGGAATGTGAAACTGCCTGATACATAGCAATGATAAGCAGCCTCCAAGGACTCAGATGTCCATTTCTCTGATTAATTGCAGTGTTCTCATCACCCTCGTCCCAAATGTCCTTTGACCCAGCAGTGTTTCTATTGGGCTTATATCCCAAAGAGGGATATAAAGGAGGGAAAGGGAACCACATGTGCAAAACTGTTTGTGCCGGCCCTTTTTGTAGTGGCAAGAAACTGGAAACTGAGGGGATGCCTATCAGTTGGAGAATGGCTGAATAAGTTATGGTATAGGAATGTTATGGAATATTATTGTTCTGTAAGAAATGACCAACAGGATGATTTCAGAAAGGCCTGGAGAGACTTACATGAACTGATGCTAAATGAACTGAGCAGAACCAGGAGATCATTATACATAGCAACAAGACTATACAACGATCAGTTCTGATGGATGTGACTCTTTCCAAAAATGAAATGACTGAGGCCAGTTCCAATGATCTTGTGATGAAGAGTGTCATCTATACCCAAAGAAAGAACTGTGAGAACTGAGAGTGGATCACAACATAATGTTCTCACTCTTTTTATTATTGTTTGCTTGCATTTTGTTTTTTTCTCATTTTTTTCCTTTATGATCTTATTTTTCTTGTGCAGCATGATTATTATATAAATATGTATACATATATTGGATTTAACATATGGGGAAGGAGTGGGGGGAAGGAGGGGAAAATTTGGAATGCAAAGTTTTATAAGGGTCAATGTTGAAAAATTATCCCTGCATATATTTTAAAAATAAAAAGCTTTAATTTAAAAAGAAAAAAAAAAGAAAACCAGGAAAATAAAAAAAGAAAGTACTTATTATTTTGTTAATTATATTTTATATTTTTCAATAAAAAAAACCCCACTAAGATAAAGCAACATATTACTGACTCTCAATTACCTTTCATGTTTTACAGCCACTTTTTTTTTTATAGTCACTGGATCATTTAATACTTATTTGGGGAGATATATTTCTTGCTTTTTTTTAATATGTGAAATAAAATCACAAATACACAATAGTGTGATTAGAGACTCCATTTCAGTGATTCTGTTTGCTCTAAAGTCCCAATTTCTATGTTCTCTTCCTCCTAGGATTCAGCAGAATATGATGATGTCCATGCTTCTTCCAAATGCTCTAACTCCTATGCTATAGGCAATCATATTAATTGACAAATGTCACAAGTAATCATTTTTGGTTGTTCTCTTCTTAGGACTTTTATGATTATATAAACAATGTACTTTGAGGAATGTGAAACTGCTTGATACATAGCAATGATAAGCAGCCTCCAAGGACTCAGATGTCCATTTCTCTGATTAATTGCAGTGTTCTCATCACCCTCGTCCCAAATGTCCATGTGTTCTTGCCGCTAGCATGATTCTAGAATTGATATCTTGAGAGTGGTAAATACCTTTGTGTGTTCCCAGCCAGAGATTTTGATATTGATGTTTTGATAGAATCTTGGAAATTAACCACCAAAGAAATAAATGACTTAAGAAGTACCTTTTTCCCAGGAGTGTGTGGATATAGACCTAGAGACACCCCAAAACTAGTTAAAGGGAACAATAAAATATCTTGATGATACAGCATCACACTGAAACAGTAATGTGATACCATTTTGCTAAAATATATATTTGAAAGCATCTTTAATCTGAAACACTTTTTCTTGCAACTGACACTAGAGCTGGCTTGAAAGATTCTTTAATGCCCTCAAACTGGGGAATTTCATGATGCTATAGAGAACAGCCAGACAGAGCTGTTCAAAACTCAGAAAAGACAGAAGGAAGCATCAGCCAACCAAACATAAGCCCATACTTCTCCATAGTATTGTCACCAAAATAACACAGATTTCTTTTCTTTGCTGAAGACAAAAACTTCCTCTCTTCTTTGTCTATTTTCCATTTTGTTTTTCCATTATGTTTATTTTGGCTATATTTCTTTTTTTAACCTGTGTTTAATCCAACAAGCAGCATTTATCAAGCATCCATTATGTGAAAACCCTGTTCAAAAATAATGTGGTGAAGATGAAAAAATTGAATGTAATGTGGCTTGAAGCTTGAATTCTACCAATCAATAAATCAATCAACCAGAATTTATTAGGGATATGCTACATATTCCCCACACACTAAGGATGCAAATAAAAAGAATGGAATATTCCCTATTCTTGTGGAGTCTACATTCTATAGAATGTGGAAAACACATTGTTTTCCCCTCCCCACATCCCCTCCAACAATCATCATTATTTTTTCCTGTCATCTTAGCCAATCTGACAGGTGTGTAATGGTATCTCAGAGTTGTCTTAATTTGCATTTCTCTGATTAATAATGATTTGGAACACTTTCATATGAGTGGTAATAATTTCAATTTCATCATCTGAAAATTGTCTGTTCATATCCTTTGACCATTTATCAATTGGAGAATGGCTTGGTTTCTTATAAATTAGAGTCAGTTCTCTATATATTTTGGAAATGAGGCCTATATCAGAACCTTTAACTGTGAAGATGTTTTCCCAGATTGTTGCTTCCCTTCTAATCTTATTTACATTAGTTTTGTTTGTACAGAAGCTTTTTAATTTGATGTAATCAAAATTTTCTATTTTGTGATCAATAATGGTCTCTAGTTCATCTTTAGTCACAAATTTCTTCCTCCTCCACAAGTCTGAGAGATAAACTATCCTATGTTCCTCCAATTTGTTTATAATCTCCTTCTTTATGTCTAAATCATGGACCCATTTTGATCTTATCTTGGTATTCAGTGTTAAGTGTGGGTCCATGCCTAATTTCTGCCATACTAATTTCCAGTTATCCCAGCAGTTTTTGTCAAATAATGAATTCTTATCCCAAAAGTTAGGATCTTTGGGTTTGTCAAACACTAAATTGCTATAGTTGACTATTCTGTCTTGTGAACCTAACCTGTTCCACTGATCAACTAATCTATTTCTTAGCCAATACCAAATGGTTTTGGTGACTGCTGCTTTATAATATAGTTTTAGATCAGGTACAGCTAGGCCACCTTCATTTGATTTTTTTTCCCATTAATTCTTTTGAGATTCTTGACCTTTTATTATTCCATATGAATTTTGTTGTTATTTTTTCTAGATCATTAAAATATTTTCTTGGAAGTCTGATTGGTATAGCACTAAATAAATAGATTAGTTTAGGGAGTATTGTCATCTTTATTATATTCTCTTGGCCTATCCAGGAGCACTTAATATTTTTCCAATTGTTTAAGTCTGACTTTATTTGTGTGGAAAGTTTTTTGTAATTTTGCTCATATAATTCCTGACTTTCCTTTGGTAGATAGATTCCCAAATATTTTATGCTGTCAACAGTTATTCTGAATGGAATTTCTCTTTGTATCTCTTGCTGTTGGATTTTGTTGGTGATGTATAAAAATGCTGATGATTTATGGGGATTTATTTTATAACCTGCAACTTTGCTAAAGTTATGGATTATTTCTAATAGCTTTTTAGTAGAATCTCTGGGGTTCTCTAAGTATACCATCATATCATCTGCAAAGAGTGATAGTTTGGTTTCCTCACTGCCTATTCTGATTCCTTTAATCTCTTTCTTGACTCTTATTGCCGAGGCTAGTGTTTCTAATACAATACTGAATAATAATGGTGACAGTGGGCAACCTTGCTTCACTCCAGATCTTACTGGGAAAGGTTCCAGTTTTTCCCCATTGCATATAATGCTTACTGACGGTTTTAAATGTATGCTCCTGACTATTTTAAGGAAAAGTCCATTTATTCCTATCCTCTCAAGTGTTTTTATTAGGAAAGGATGTTGGATTTTATCAAATGCTTTTTCTGCATCTATTGGGATGATCATATGGTTTTTGTTAGTTTGCTTATTGATATAGTCAATTATGCTAATAGTTTTCCTAATATTGAACCAGCCCTGCATTCCTGTTATAAATCCTACTTGGTCACATTGTATTATCCTGGGAATGATTTTCTGTAATCTTTTTGCTAATATTTTATTTAAGATTTTAGCATCGATATTCATTAGAGAGATTTTCTTTCTCTGTTTTCAGCCTACCTGGTATAGGTATCAATACCATGTCTGTGTCATAAAAGGAGTTTGGTAGGACTCCTTCAATCCCTATTTTTTCAAATAGTTTATATAGCATTGGGGTTAATTGTTCTTTAAATGTTTGGTAGAATTCACATGTAAATCCATCTGGTCCTGGGGATTTTTTCTTAGGGAGTTGGTTAATAGCTTGTTCTATTTCTTTTTCTAAGATGGGACTGTTTAGGATATTTACTTCTTCCTCTGTTAATCTGGGCAAGCTATATTTTTGAAGGTATTCTTCCATTTCATTTAAGTTGTCGAATTTATTGCCATAAAGTTGGGCAAAGTAATTCCTAATTATTGCTCTAATTTCCTCTTCATTAGTGGCGAGTTCTCCCTTTTCATTTTTAAGACTAACAATTTGATTTTCCTCTTTCCTTTTTTAATCAGATTTACTAAGGGTTTGTCTATTTTGTTGGTTTTTTCATAGAACCAACTCTTAGTTTTATTAATTAATTCAATAGTTTTTTTACTTTCAATTTTATTGATCTCTCCTTTTATTTTTAGAATTTCAAGTTTAGTGTTTGACTGGGGGTTTTTAATTTGTTCCTTTTCTAGCATTTTTAGTTGCAAGCCCAATTTGTTGACCTTCTCTTTCTCTATTTTATGCAAGTAGGCCTCTAGAGATATGAAATTTCCCCTTATTACCGCTTTGGCTGCATCCCACACATTTTGGTATGATGTCTCATTATTGTCATTTTCTTGGGTGAAGTTATTAATTATGTCTATGATTTGCTGTTTCACCCAATCATTCTTTAGTATGAGATTATTTAGTTTCCAATTATTTTTTGGTCTACTTTCCCCTGGCTTTTTGTTGAGTGTAATTTTTATTGCATCGTGGTCTGAAAAGGATGCATTTACTATTTCTGCCTTACTGCATTTGAGTTTGAGGTTTTTATGTCCTAATATATGGTCTATTTTTGTATAGGTTCCATGAACTGCTGAAAAGAAAGTGTACTCCTTTCTGTCTCCATTTCGTTTTCTCCAGAGGTCTATCATATCTAACTTTTCTAGTATTCTATTTACCTCTTTGACTTCTTTCTTATTTATTTTGTGGTTTGATTTATCTAATTCTGAGAGTGCAAGGTTGAGATCTCCCACTATTATAGTTTTGCTATCTATTTCTTCTTGCAGCTCTCTTAATTTCTCTTTTAAGAATTTAGATGCTACACCACTTGGTGCATATATGTTTAATATTGATATTGCTTCATTATTTATGCTACCCTTTAGCAAGATATAGTGCCCTTCCTTATCTCTTTTAATTAGATCAATTTTTGTTTTTGCTTGATCTGAGATCAGGATGGCTACCCCTGCTTTTTTGACTTCACCTGAAGCATAGTAGATTTTGCTCCATCCTTTTACCTTTATTCTGCATGTATCTCCCTGCTTCAGGTGTGTTTCCTGTAAACAACATATTGTAGGATTCTGGCTTTTAATCCATTCTGCTAATCGCTTCCTCTTTATGGGGGAGTTTACCCCGTTCACATTTATGGTTAAAATTACCAATTCTGTATTACTTGCCATCTTGTTAACCCCTGTTTATGCTTTTCTCCCTTCTTTCCCCCTTATCCCCCTTCCCAGTATTAAACTTGTAATAGTAATATGTTTTAACTTGATTCAACATGTGTCTCAGGGAGGACAAGATGGAAGGGAGTGAGAAAGAAAATTTGGAACTCAAATTGTAAAAATATGAATGTTAAAAATTGTCCTTACCAGTAGCTAGGGGAAATAAAATATTATTTTAAAAAGAGAAAATTACTTTGGCAGCTGTGTGGACTATGGTCTATAACTGGGGCTGGAAAGTCAGAGACCTGAGGCAGAGAGATCAATTAGGGAGCTGTTTCACTAGTATAAATGAAAGGTGATTAGATGGTCACTGCCTGAATGGAGGGAAAAAGGTTAGACATGAGAGAAGTTGTGCAGAGTAGAAAAAGCAAGATTTGACAGCTAATTGGACAAAGAAGGAGAAAAGGGGCAAAGGAAGAATGAGGAATCAAGGATAATACTAAAGTTAAGAACCCAAATGATTAGAAAGATGGCAGTGTTTTTTTAAAGAAATAATGAAGTTTGGCAGATGGTTCAGTTTTGAGAAAAATATAATGATTTCTATTTTGAACATGGTGGTTTTGATTTATCTCTGGAATGTTCAACTTGAAGTGTCCAATAGATAGTTGATACTGAAGGGCTGAAGCTGGGACTAGATATATAGATCTGTGAATCACATGCAGAAATACTATAATTAAGCCCAAAGAAACTTGATGAACTGACTCTAATTTATAAGAACTATATGTTCTCAAAGAGAAAAAAAGCTATATTCAGAGTAGAGTCCAAGAGTTAGGAAGCTCAATATTGATGACGAATCAATAAAGGATTCTAAGGAGCAATTGAATTGGTAAAAGCAAAACTAGTACATAATAATATCTGAAAATCACAGAGAACAGATATTACTAAAGAGGAAAGTTTAGTGAATAGTGTCAAATACATCAGAGATCAAGGAGAATGAGGAATGTTGGCAATTAGGATTTCACTGAATTTTGGAGAGAGTAGTTTCAGTTGAATGAAGCTTGTGAAAAGAGCTTCAGATAACCGCATACTTTTTTTTTTTTTTAATAATTATAACTTTTTGACAGAACCCATGCCTGGGTAATTTTTTACAACATTATTCCTTGCACTCACTTCTGTTCCAACTATTCCCCTCCCTCCCTCCACCCCCTCCCCTAAATGGCAGGCAGTCTTATACATGTTAAATATGTTATAGTATATCCTAGATACAATATATGTGTGCAGAACCAAACAGTTCTTTTGTTGCACAGGAAGAATTGGATTCAGAAAGTAAAAATAACCCGGGAACAAAAACAAAAATGCAAACAGTTTGCATTCATTTCCCAGTGTTCTTTCTTTGGGTGTAGCTGCTTCTATCCATCATTGATCAACTGAAACTGAGTTAGGTCTCTTTGTCAAAGAAATCCACTTCCATCAGAATACATCCTCATACAGTGTCACTGTTGAAGTACATAATGATCTCCTGGTTCTGCTCATTTCACTTAGCATCAGTTCATGGAAGTCTCGCCAAGCCTCTCTGTATTCATTCTGCTGGTCATTTCTTACAGAACAGTAATATTCCATAACATTCATATACCACAATTTATCCAACCATTCTCCAATTGATGGGCATCCATTCATTTTCCGGTTTCTAGCCACTACAAACAGGGCTGCCACAAACATTTTGACACATACAGGTCCTTTCCCTTCTTTAGTATCTCTTTGGGATATAAGCCCAGTAGAAACACTGCTGGATCAAAGGGTATGCACAGTTTGATAACTTTTTGGGCATAATTCCAGATTGCTCTCCAGAATGGTTGGATTCGTTCCATCAACAATGCATCAGTGTCCCAGTTTTCCCACATCCCTTCCAACATTCATCATTAATTTTTCCTGTCATCTTAGCCAATCTGACAGGTGTGTAGTGGTATCTCAGAGTTGTCTTAATTTGCATTTATCTGATCAATAGTGATTTGGAACACTCTTTCATATGAGTGGAAATAGTTTCAATTTCATCATCTGAAAATTGTTCATATTCTTTAACCATTTATCAATTGGAGAATGGCTTGATTTCTTATAAATTAGAGTCAATTCTCTATATATTTTGGAAATAGGCCTTTATCAGAACCTTTAACTGTGAAAATGTTTTCCCAGTTTGTTTCTTCCCTTCTAATCTTG
The DNA here is from genome assembly GCF_902635505.1 of Sarcophilus harrisii. Taxonomy (NCBI): domain Eukaryota; kingdom Metazoa; phylum Chordata; class Mammalia; order Dasyuromorphia; family Dasyuridae; genus Sarcophilus; species Sarcophilus harrisii. Next base: position 113,219,076 of record NC_045427.1, on the reverse strand, counting down.
TTTGCATTAGTTTTGTTTGTACAAAGGCTTTTTAATTTGATATAATCAAAATTTTCTATTTTGTGATCAATAATGATCTCTAGTTCATCTTTGGTCACAAATTTCTTCCTCCTCCACAAGTCTGAGAGGTAAACTCTCCTATGTTCCTCTAATTTATTTATAATCTCATTCTTTATGCCTAAATCATGGACCCATTTTGATTTTATCTTGGTATACGGTGTTAAGTGTGGGTCCATGCCTAATTTCTGACATGCTAATTTCCAGTTTTCTAAGCAGTTTTTGTCAAATAATGAATTCTTATCTCAAAAGTTAGGATGTTTGGGTGTGTCAAACACTAGATTGCTGTAGTTGACTATTTTGTCTTGTGAATCTAACCTATTCTACTGATCAACTAACCTATTTCTTAGCCAATACCAAATAATTTTGGTGACTCCTGCTTTATAATATAGTTTTAGATCAGATACAGCTAGGCCACCTTCATTTGATTTTTTTTTCCATTAATTCTTTTGAGATTCTTGACCTTTTATTCTTCCATATGAATTTTGTTGTTATTTTTTCTAGATCATTAAAATATTTTCTTGGGAGTCTGATTAGTATAGCACTAAATAAATAGATTAGTTTAGGGAGTATTGTCATCTTTATTATATTCTCTTGGCCTATCCAAGAGCACTTAATATTTTTCCATTTGTTTAAATCTGACTTTATTTGTGTGGAAAGTTTTTTGTAATTTTGTTCATGTAATTCCTGACTTTCCTTTGGTAGATAGATTCCCAAATATTTTATGCTATCAACAGTTATTTTGAATGGAATTTCTCTTTGTATCTTTTGCTGTTGGATTTTGTTGGTGATGTATAAAAATGCTGATGATTTATGTGGATTTATTTTGTATCCTGCAACTTTGCTAAAGTTATGAATTATTTCTAATAGCTTTTTAGTAGAATCTCTGGGGTTCTCTAAATATACCATCATATCATCTGCAAAGAGTGATAGTTTGGTTTCCTCATTACCTACTCTAATTCCTTTAATCTCTTTCTTGACTCTTATTGCTGAGGCTAGCATTTCTAATACAATATTGAATAATAATGGTGATAGTGGGCAACCTTGCTTCACTCCTGATCTTACTGGGAAAGGTTCCAGTTTTTCCCCATTGCATATGATGCTTACTGATGGTTTTAAATGTATGCTCCTGACTATTTTAAGGAAAAGTCCATTTATTCCTATCCTCTCAAGTGTTTTTATTAGGAATGGATGTTGGATTTTATCAAATGCTTTTTCTGCATCTATTGAGATGATCATATGTTTTTTGTTAATTTGGTTATTGATATAGTCAATTATGCTAATAGTTTTCCTAATATTGAACCAGCCCTGCATTCCTGGTATAAATCCTACCAGGATTTATTTCTTTCTATAATCTTTTTGCTAATATTTTATTTAAGATTTTAGCTTCAATATGCATTAGAGAGATTGGTCTATAATTTTCTTTCTCTAGTTTCAACCTACCTGGTTTAGGTATCAGTACCATGTCTGTGTCACAAAAGGAATTCGTTAGGACTCCTTCATTCCCTACTTTTCAAATAGCTTATATAGCATTGGGGCTAATTGTTCTTAGAATTCACATGTAAATCCATCTGGTCCTGGGGAGTTTTTCTTAGGGAGTTAATTAATAGATTGTTCTATTTCTTTTTCTGAAATGGGACTATTTAAGCAATTTACTTCCTTCTCTGTTAATCTGGGAAGCCTATATTTTTGGAGGTAGTCATCCATTTCACTTAGGTTATCAAATTTATTGGCATAAAGTTGGGCAAAGTAACTCCTTATTATTGCTCTAATTTCTTCTTCATTGGTGGAAAGTTCCCCCTTTTCATTTTTAAGACTAACAATTTGATTTTCCTCTTTCCTTTTTCTAATCAGATTTACTAAAGATTTATCTATTTTACTGATTTTTTCATAAAACCAACTCAGTTTTATTTATAAATTCATTAGTTTTTTTTACTTTCAATATTATTAATTTCTCCTTTTAATTTTAGAATTTCAAGCTTAGTATTTGATTGGGGATTTTTAATTTTGTCTTTTTCTAGCTTTTGAAGTTGCAAGCATAGTCCATTGATCTTCTCTTTCTCTATTTTATTCAAGTAAGCCTCTAAAGATATAAAATTTCCCCTTATTACTGCTTTGGCTGCATCCCACAAATTTTGGTATGATGTCTCATCATTGTTATTATCTTGAGTGAAATTATTAATTGTGTCTATAATTTGCTGTTTCACCCAATCATTCTTTAGTATAAGATTATTTAGTTTCCAATTATTTTTTGGTCTGTTTACCCATAACTTTTTGTTGAATGTAGTTTTTATTGCATTATGATCTGAAAAGAAAGCATTTACTATTTCTTCCTTCCTGCATTTAATTTTGAGGTCTTTATGTCCTAATATATGGTCAAGTTTTGTATAGGATCCACGAATTGCTGAGAAGAAAGTATACTCCTTTCTGTCACCATTCAGTTTTCTCCAAGATCTATCATATCTAATTTTTCTAATATTCTATTTACCTCTTTAATTTCTTTCTTATTTGCTTTGTGGTTTGATTTGTCTAATTCTGAGAGTGCAAGATTGAGATCTCCCACTATTATAGTTTTGCTTTCTATTTCTTCTACCAATTCTCTTAACTTCTCCTTTAGGAAGGTAGATGCTATACCACTTTGTGCATATATGTTTAATATTGACATAGCTTCATGGTCTATAGTACCCTTTAGCAAGATATAGTTTCCTTCATTATCTCTTTTGATTGGATCGATTTTTGCTTTTGCTTTATCTGAGATAAGGATGGCTACCCCTGCTTTTTTGATTTCACCTGAAGCATAATAGATTCTGCTCCAGCCTTTACATTGTATGTATCTCTCTGTTTTAAATGTGTTTCCTGTAAACAACATATTGTAGGGTTCTGGCTTTTGATCCAGTCTGCTTGCTATCCACCTCTGCTTTATGGGAGAGTTCATCCCATTCACATTTATGGTTAAAATTACTAATTCTGTATTTCCTGCCATCCTAATATCTCCAGATTATGCTTTTCTTTTTCTTGTCTCCTTTACCCCCTTCCCTAGTATTAAACTTATGGGTCCCACTTGCATCACACAGCTCTCCCTCTTTAGGATCTCTCCCTCCTCCCTTTGAATCCCTTCCTCTTTCTTGTACCCTTCCCTTATTACTCTTTTTCCTTTTCCCTTTTCCTCTCCCACTTTTTAATGAGGTGAGAGAAGATTCTCTGTAAAACAAATATGTTAATTATTTCCTCTTTGACCCAACTCTGATGAGAGTAAGAGTCACACAATGTTCCTTTTACTTTTTTCTATTTCTCTTGAATTCTATGGTTGGAGATCAAATTTTTTGTTTAAATCTGGTTTTTTTCCTTAGAAAGAAATGGAATTCCTCTGTTTCATTAAATGTCCATGTTCTTCCATGGAAAAAAATGCTCAGATTAGCTGGGTAGTTTATTCTTGGCTGCAATCCAAGTTCTTTTGCCTTTCAGAATATCAGATTCCAGGCCCTTTGATCCTTTAATGTTGAGGCAGCCAGATCTTGAGTGACCCTTATTGTGGCACCTTGGTATTTGATTGTTTTTTCCTGGCTATTTGTAATATTTTTTCTTTAGTCTGAAAATTCTGAAATTTGGCCTCAATATTCCTTGGAATTTTTATTTTAGGGTCTTTTCCAGAAGGTGTTTGATGAATTCTTTCAAGACCTATTTTACTCTCCAGTTCTTTTACTTCTGGGAAGTTCTCTTTCATGATTTCCTGTAAAATAGTATCTAGGCTCTTTTTTTCATCAAAATTTTCAGGTAGTCCAATGATCCTCAGGTTATCTCTCCTAGACCTATTTTCCAGGTCTGTTGTTTTTCCAAGTAAATAAATGACATTTTTTCCCAATCTTTCATTTTTTTGGTTTTGCTTGACTGATTCTTGATATCTTAATGAATCAGTCATTTCTATTTATTCAGTTCTGATTTTTAGTGAATTATTTTCTTCAATAGCTTTTTTTACTTCTTTTTGTATATGTCCAATTGAGTTTTTAAATGAGTTGTTTTGCTCTATGGATTTTTTTTTTCCATTTCACTATTTTTTTTTTTTAGTGAGTTATTTTCTTTTTCCAATTCACAAATTCTGTTTCCCTGCCCTACTTGGGAGTATTTTTTTACCTTTTCCAATTCACATTTCAGGAAGTTGTTGCACTCTTGCATAGCTTCAATGATTTTTTTTAAAATAACTTTTTATTGACAGAACCCATGCCAGGATAATTTTTTACAATATTATCACTTGCACTCACTTCTGTTCCGACTTTTCCCCTTCCTCCCTCCACCCCCTCCTCCAGATGGAAAGCAGTTCTTGCATAGCTTCTCTTTCCTTTCCCCATTTTTCTTCTAGTTCTCTTTTAAGGTTTTTAATAGTCTCTTCTAGGAGAGCCTTTTGTGTTGGGGACCAACAATTGTCTGGAGACTGTCTGCTCTTAGTCTCCTTGGGCTTGAAAAGCTGCTCTCTTTCTGTATAGAAGCTATTGATTGTCCTTTTGATTTTTTTACTCATTTTTTTAAATCCTGTAGGGTCTGCCTTCAGGGCCAGGAGGTTACCAGCTTCCTTTGCAGAGCAATGATAGGTGTATGGATGGGTAGCTGTCCTGCCAACTGGCTACAAAAAGCAAGGTACAGGAGTGCTCTGGGAAAGAGTTCCCCACCCGGAAGTAACTCAGGCCTTCAGGGCTGAGCTGGGAAAGTGCCCTGACAAATGCCCTGGGGCTAGACGCTAATGACGACCTATGATGATCACAGAGTAGAATTATCATTCCTTACCTGACCCCCTTCTTACTTGCTCATTCATTTTATTCTGATTTCTTTTTTGAACTATACATGGGAGCATGGGCTGCATTTACCCTGTGGTTATAACGCCCAAAAGGAAATTTGATGTGTTGGTGATTATGTACTCTCCCAAAGTCTTTGTTCCTTAATGGTAATGCCTAAAGGTAAAATTGATTGAGAAAAGTATGTAATGTGAAAAATTCACTTTACAAAGATCTTTTACCCCATAAGTAACTCCTCCCAGGTATGAAGCAACCTGTCATAGGATCTACCTTTCCCATATCTTCAGATATAAAATGAGGAGTTGGTTATACCAGATGATTCTCTATAAACACTTAGAAATTCAAGTCTGATTGAAACTCATAACAGAGGAACACCACGGGCAAACTGAATGATTAGTGTTTACCAAATAAATTTATAGTGCACACACAGCCAGGATCACAGATTATTATCCAGAAATGAATCTTAGAGATCCTTCAGTGCCAAGGCTTTGTTTTCTAGCACAAGAAAATGAAATCCATAAAAGTTACCCAGCTAACCCATGGCAGACTGAAAGCAGTTGATTCACAGTTTAGTGTTCTTTCTAATAGAACATTCTGCTTCTATTAAATTACCTTTTCCAAATGCTGAATTAGATAATGAGAATTCCAGATTAAACTTCTCTATTTGTGTTTTAGCATTGAACAAAAACAAAAAGACAATAGGATTATAGTACATTCATTCACTTTTTTCTTCTGAAGGCAGACTACTTTATGTGCTAGATTGTACTGTTTTCATTATAACTCTACTTAACATTTCAGAAAGCAATAGAGATTTCTAAAATGTCAGCAAAGAAAAGAGCAACAATCTTTCCTAAGCCACATGTATGTTTATTCCTCCTGTATTTTTTTTCTCTGAATAAAACTCAGAAAGAGCACTTATTGAGGTTTTTGGTATTTTTCATCCTGATATAATTCTTTAAAACATGTACATAGGCATATAGTCACCTAACCTTTCCCCAATTTATATTGGGGTATTTTCAATCCCAACACAAATCCATTTGTAGAATAAAGATTGCAAAAGTAGGGACAAAACACATTTATGTCTAAGATGGTGCAGTAGCAATAATATGCCATATATGGGAGGAAAATACAAATAATGAAGGGAAAGAGCATGAAGGAAGCCAAGGAAAGCCAATTTTAACAAATATTATTCTTTCAGAAGGATCAAACCTGAACTTTCATTATTCCTGTCACCAAACCAGGAAAAGTTTCAACACAAAATGTCAATTACAAAGAAAGAAAGAATAATGTTGCTATTCTTTTAACTCTGTGACTTTGCATTTCAAACCTAGGTAAGAAATGGCTAGGTAAATGAAAACCTATGCTTAGTAATTAATATTAGACGCAGCTCACAAGATTATAGACTTGGGGCTAGAACAAATCTCCGAGATCGGCTTGGTCTTCACATGACAAATAAGAAAACTGAAGGTAAAAAGAGATAAGTGACTTTCCCAACATCATACATGTATGGCAGTGGCATAACAGAGTTTTCAGATTCCAAATCCAGGGTTCTTTCTACCATGATGCATTGTTTTTTCAAATTAGTTCTTGTGATTTCTACAAAGATTAATAAAATAAGAGAAGACCTGGAGAATACCTTAGTGATCATCTAATTTCCCCCAATACTTTATAAATCATAAGATCATAGATATAGAGAAGAGACTTTAGAGATCTCCTTAGCTAACTTCATCAATTTGAAAATAAGGAAATTGAGGTTTGAGGCCAAAAGAGGTGAAGTGACTTTCTTGAAATCACCCAGAAAGTTAATGATCAACTAGAAGTTGGGTCTTTTGACTCTCAGGCCAAAGTTCCTTCAATCTGCACCAGATTATGAGCTGTATCTAAAATCAATAGATTTCTTTATTTAATCTGCACCATCCCTAGAGAGTATTAAGCCTTCTTCTTGACCTGTGACTTTGACTGATAATATCAAAAGTTTTGCACAGATTAATATATATGTATTATTTAATATACATTAATATATTTAATATAATATATATGTATATATATATATATATATATATATATATATATATATATAATGTATATAGATCTCTGTTCTGCTCCTGGCGTTTCTTCTGGAGTTGTTGGGCAGAAAATACCATCTCAATCCATTCCTTGGCTCATTCTGAAGCCACACTGTTTTCAGGTAAACAATCATATTGTGGGTGAAGGATCAGCCAGCAATGACTAAGAGAGAAACAGCTCTGTGATTGTCATAGGACTATCTATTTCCTTTTCATTTATAGTAGAGGACAATGAAAACATCCTTAAGCTCCTGGAATATAACCTCTTCTTTCCATATAACTCAGAAGATTTTAGTCAGCTTTTAAATGAAGAATGAACTCCCTGCCTTGTAAAAGTCAGCTTGACTAGAAGCAGCACAGGCACTTAGCCACATAAGAGGAACCTAAATGTCATTTAAAAGCTCTTTTTTCCAGTTGGTATTGGCTTTAACCTGAGGTATATGATCAATGACTTCAACATTGATTGATGATGAACTGTTGAAAACATTATGGAAATATTCCGTCCATCTCTCCAGGATCATGTCTTTATCCCTAATCAATGTGACTCCCATCAGGCCTGATTAGTTGAGATGTGCCAAAGTTTTTTGGTCCATAAGTAGCATTTAGGGCATTATAGCAGCTCTTTGAATTGTTATTATCAGCATAAAACTGAACTTTACCTGCCTTCTTACTGAGTCAGGAATCCTTCATCTCTCTAAGCTTTGCATATACTTTATTTGTGGTAGAGCTAAATTACTGCCTTTTAGAGGCAGATGAACTATCCTATTGATAAATCCTGTGGAATTCTCAAATTTCACTTACTAACTTCTGAATTTCCCTGTAATTTTCTTTAAACCAAACCAATATCTGAGAGTGTTCTAGTCCAGATGAGTAAATGTGATACTATCCATCAAATCTCTGAAAACTGCCTATTCCTTTAGCTCCACTGTTGCCAATTGTATATTGGTTCAGTTTTCTCTCTAAATTAGCAATAAATTGTTCACAAATAGAAAAGTCCTCTAATCTGTTCACATATAGTTTTCTGATAACTGTCTTGGGGTCACCACTTTTGTTGAATGTAATGTTTAGCTTGAGAAGATAAGTCTAAGATTGGCCCAATACTCTGTGCCACACATTGCCTTCATCATTCTCACATTCTGTCTCTTCTTAATATGACATAGTCTGTTAAATGCCAATGTTTGCTTTGAGAGTATATTCACAAAGTTTCATTGCATTAAGTAAACAGAAGAGAGTGTTGGTGATGAGAAGACTCATAAATCTTCAATAGTTAGTGACCATTGCTGTTTTTAACTGTATTTCTTCCAAGGACTCCCTGCTATGTCTGATCCTTTGTGCCTACTATGGCATTAAAATCACCCAGAATTATTAGCTTGTCCTCTTTTAGTACATTGATTTTGAGGGTTTCCAAGTCTTCATAAAATTTTTATTTGATTTCATTAGATTCATCATTGTAGGACCATTTGCATTGATGATGGTGGTGTGGTACTTTCCTGCAGATGTCAAATGCATTGTCATGAACCTCTCTTTTACTCTTTTAGAGAGGTTTATAAGTTTATCGATGAGATTAAATTTGATTGGAAAACCTATACCAGCTCCTCATCATGGGAACTACATTAGAAAAACATGTATCCAACTCCAACTCCAGTAAGTTGACTTTCAATTGCTAGCCTTGTTTTACTCAAGGCTGCTGTTTATCTTTCACTTTTGTTGGACTTAGTGTTGTATATAACCATGCATATATTCCATGTACCAATGGTAAGTTGAATCATTTATGTTTTTGTACATCCCTCAGGGTGGGATCTTCACCTGTTAAGGTAATCAAGTGAGGGTTAAATTAGGTGAAGCAAACAATTTTTAGGGCACCTTTCTTATTCCCTTCACCCAGGAGGTGAGCGGTATGGTCCTTAAAAACAAGCTTCTCAGAGATCTGGGGGTTGTCAAATCCTCTGCTGCTTCAGTCCAATGAGTAGATGACTCTGTGACTTGGCCTGCCCATGTGTAGTGTTGTGATTACAACTCCCAGTGTATTCTCACCTACTGCCTTGTCACTTTTTCTTCACCAGAGGACTTTGAGGTAAGTAAAAATGGCAAAATATTTTGCTTCAAGCATAAAGTGATTTAGGGATCACTCAAAATGCAGTGAATTATCTTGGTATTTTCAATGTCTAAGCAAGATCTTAGCTCTTCACAGCATCTATTTCTGCCATCTTTCTTGGCTATTGGAACAAATTGTTCACACCTACCTATTCCTTTGGGGAAAGTCTTCTTATGTTTGGGATGATATCCCCCTAATTCACTGATGGATTTGAGGTCCGTGGGATACCTCCAATCTGATTTAGCTCTTCTGACAAAACATTTTTATTGGAGTGTGGCTGCTGTTTATGCTATTTCTTTGTGAAGCCACAAGTGAGAGTTTGAGGGCCTCTAAGGTGGAAAGAAGACTTGAAAAGGGCTTGATAGCCTTCACATCAAAGACACTAGTTTTCCCTTAATAATGCATACACAACAGAAAAATTTAGAAGTAGGTATGGTAGGAAGGGAAAAGTCATTAACATTATGTGCTAAATCACTTTTCTAGCTTATATTTATAGGTGAGGTTTGGGTAGGTGGGAAAGAAAAAGTCATCATTTTATATAATATGAAGATCTTATTAAAATGTTGTTTTTAAGTTTTTGTGGATCAATGTTATGACCAGGCAGTTGTAAAAAACAATTCTTAGCAGAAATAGTCTTTGTACTAAAAATAATATCAATAGCTTACATTTCTTAGCTTTAATCACTGAATGGGTATGGCCTCAATCAAACTGTTAAAGACTTGTCTTAAAAGGCCAATGTTTCCCATTGCACCAGGACCATCTTCGGTCATCCTGATCTATAACTGGCCACTGGACTCATACAGCTCTGGAGGGGAAAGTAAGACAGTTTATCTTGCACAGCCCTCCCTCACTTAAATCCAATTCATTTGCAAATCATGGCATCACCTCCCTGATGTACTCTTAGAGTACAAAGAACAAATAACAACAACAACATAGCTCTTTAAGGTTTGCAAAGCACTTTACAAATCCTATCTTATTTTGTCATCGCAATAACTTTAGAGGGTAGATGCTCTTATTATCTCCATTTTATAGATAAAATAACAAAGGCTAGCCCAAGGTAGGTGACTTGTTCCAGGTCTCACAGTTAGTAAATGTCTAAGAGCAAATTTGAATTCAAATTTTCCTTCACTCTATCCCACTGTGCCAACTATTTGCATCATTATTAGCATCACTATTAACACATATATAATGACACTCTGTGGTTTAAAATGATTGTTATATTATTTGAAGAAAGAAATTATTCCATGGTAGGGAATAAACTTTCTGCATTTTTTAAAGAAAAGGAAGAAGAGTGAGAGTATTGTCTTGCTATTTGTAGAAATTCTCTTAATGATCCAGAATGAAGTGAACTAACCTAGTCATCTACTTGAAATTTTCTCATCCCACCCTATATATATGAAATATATATTTAATGATCCTTCTTTGGTAAATCATATTTTTAAAGAATCCCATTTGATAACTATGATGGTTATAATGATGGGAAAAGGAAAAAATGTAGCAATCAGTAAAGTTCAAGTAGATGCGAAAGGAAAAATTAGCAAATAGTATGGAACTTCTAGTCTTCCAAAATCACTTGTGCAGTGAGAGGTTAAATGATTTCTCTAAATTAAAGAGCTAGTGAGTTTTAGAGGTAAGATAAGAATTTGGGCCTTCCTAATTTTGAAGCCAGTTATTGATCAATTGTGCCATGGTTCTTATTGTCAAGTCCAAAGTTTCTTATTCTCTTTTGTGTATACTCATGGACTCCTTCACAGAATATTATTTTTAAATACATAAAATAAAATGCATTTCGTTACAAAGGAAACTAAAGGGAAAGAGTGTAGCATTAAGTATATAAAAAAGGTGTATTCATGTGAGGAAATCCAGGAACCAAAGTGGGGGATATGGTGGAATATATTTGGGTAAAGATTAAGGGAGAGAGAAGATGAGATTTTGTCACTGGGGCATTTAATATACCCCATCTGAATAAAAATATGTGGAGAGCATGAAATTACAAGCTAGCTACCAAGGCATGGTATAATAGAGAATTGTAGTCATACAGTCAGAGCCTGAAGTTTTTTGTTTCTCTATATCTTTCTCTTTGTCCTTCTCAATTTTTCTATCTCAAAAGAAGATTTTTTTCTTGATTTTCCTCAATAAAATTTTCTTTGATTTTCCTCAATAAAAATTTAAACCTTCCAAAGGTAGAAGAAAATACAGACCCTAAAATGATACTCAAGCTAGCCCTTTGAGGATCTTTATTTGTGTTGGTAAGGGTGAACATACAGCAATTTGCATAAATCTTATATAATTCCTGTTCTATTATTTGCATTGAGATATTCCAGGGCTAGAAATTTCAAATAAACTGGACTCATCCAAAATCCATGGCATTGAGGGGAGTTCACAAAGAAGCAAAGAACACTTATTCACAAGTGAATCCTTCAGCTGTCGTGTTCCTCCAAAACAAGAAGTCCTCAAATATTCTTTTCATTCTTAGCATACAATCCCAAATGGATATTTAACCTTCAGAGTCTTACATCATCTTAAGGCCACTCCAGAATCTTTTTTTTTTCCTCTCTGTCTTCCTTGAGCCATGTTACCAACAAATCTTTTCCACAAACATTTATCCTTCTTTTTTCACCACTCTATTCCCTTCAACAAATACAAAGACACTTATAACATTAAATCATAAACTAAGAGCAATGAGTCTAGACTATATGTGTAAAATATAGAGTAATTATAATGTAACTCTACCCTACTTAAATAGTTTATCTTCAGTAAGCATTGTCCTTTAACTCCATCTCATGAGCTCACTGCTTTCCAAGGCTGGCCATATGTATTCTAAATTATGAGTCTTTCTCTTCACTTTCTGTTAGTGAATGAATAAATGAAAAAGTATTTATTAACCACTTACCACCTGCCAACATTATGCTATAGTGGATATAAGTAGAAAAGGTAGTCCCTGTTCTCAAATAACTCATAGTCTAATAGAGAGAGACACAACATATAGAGAGACTTTCAGCTTCAAAGCAAATGGAAAGCCCTAATGGTCTTTAAGCTGAAACAGCAAGTTAGATGATAATACATCTTCTTTAGTGTTTTTTTTTTTTTTTATCAATTTTCATTGATAAAACCAAATACAGTTTAGATATTGAGCCATTTAACAATGCCACTGGTTATAGTGATGAGAATGTTCTTTTCTAGGTTTTTAGAACCTAAAGACATACTTTTCCCTAATTGATCTACTCCCTTCAAGTGTTGTTCTGCTCCAATTGATCATTCATGTAGGTGCCAAGACAATTTTTCTAGAGCAATGGTCTAACACGGTCACACTTTTGTTCAATTAACCCTAGTGGTTCCCTATTGTGATTAGAGTCAAATATAAATTCCTTGGTTTGGCATTTAAAATTGATTACAACAAGACTCCAATATGATTTTACCAGCTTATTATATATTACTCTCCTTTATACAGTCCTTGATTCTATCAAGTTAGCTTTTTGTTCTAGTCTTCCTAACTCCAAGCCTTTGCATAGACTTTCATCCATGCCAAAAATTCATTATCTTCTCACTTATAACTCTTAGAATTTTTAGTTTCCTTCAAAATTAAGTTCAAGTGCCATTTTCCATAGGAGATTTCTGGATTTCTCTTTCCTATTCCCTAGTTTCTAGTACTGTTTTTTTAAATATATATTTCATATATAATTTATATAGTATGCATTATCTCATCTGAATATAGGATCTTTGAGGGTAAAGGGTCTTTTTAAAATGTCTTCCTTTTCCCAATTCCTAGCACATAGCATGTGCTTAGTAAATACTCATTGATGGATTCTTGAAATATTTACCTCCTGAATTTTTCAGATTAAAAAAAAATGGAACTCAAGAGATTAAGAATTCCCCCAAGGTTGAACAAGTAGTTCTCTCAGTTTGTCTGAATACTATCCATCCTTCAGAGTCTTTATTCTGTCATCTTTTCTAGGAAAACTTTTCTTTTTTTATTATAGCTTTTTATTTACAAGATATATGCATGGATAATTTTTCAGCATTGACCCTTGCAAAACCTTCGGTTTCAATTTTTCCCCTCCTTCCCCCCACCCTCTCCCCCAGATGGCAGGTAGACCAATACATGTTAAATATGTTAAAGTATATGTTAAATACAATATATGTATATATATACATATATACATACAGTTATTTTGCTGCACAGGAAGAATCGGACTTTGAAATGATGTAAGATTGACCTGAGAAGGAAATCAAAAATGCAAGCGGACAAAAACAGAGTGATTGGAAATGCTATGTAGTGGTTCGCATTCATTTCCCAGAGTTTTTTTGCTGGGTGTAGCTAGTTCTCTTCATTATTGAACAAATGGAACTGATTTGGTTCATCTCATTGTTGAAGAAAGCCACATCCATCAGAATTGATCATCATATAGTATTGTTGTTGAAGTATATAATGATCTTCTGGTCCTGCTCATTTCACTCAGCATCAGTTCATGTAAGTCTCTGCAGGCCTTTCTGAAATCATCCTGTTGGTCATTTCTTACAGAAAATAATATTCCATAACATTCATATACCACAATTTATACAGCCATTCTCCAATTGATGGTCATCCACTCAATTTCCAGTTTCTGGTCACTACAAAAAGGCTGCCACAAACATTTTGCACATACAGGTCCCTTTCCCTTCTTTAAGATCTCTTTGGGTTATAAGCTCAGTAATAACACTGATGGATCAAAGGGTATGTACAGTTTGATAACTTTTTGAGCTTAGTTCCAAATTGCTCTCCAGAATGGCTGGGTATATTCACAATTCCACCAACAATGTATCAGTGTCCCAGTTTTCCCACATCCCCTCCAACATTCAGCATTATCCTTCTAGGAAACCTTTTCAAAGAACATATTTCTTTTCCTGAACTCACTGCACCTTTTATTTCAGCATTTTATCAGTTTTATAATATTATTTATATGTTGTATGGATGCTTGTTATATTACACAGTTTCAGAGTTGGAAGAAATCTCAGAAGCCATCAAGCCCACCTTATACACGATTTGAAATCCTTTAAAACATGCTCATCAAATGGTTGTCTGGTCTGTGCTTGAAGATCTCCATTTAAGAACTCACAACCTCCCATGATAGCCCATTTTTGATAATGCTAATTCTAAAGATGTTTTTCTTTATTTCAAATCTATACTTCATTTTAATTTTGACCCATTGCTCCACTTCAGTCTTTTGGCACTAAAAAGAGTATATTCCTTCCATTCCTCAGATTTTTAAAGACTTGAATATGACTAGATGTCCTACTCCTGTAGAGGGCTGAAACTCCAAAAAGGTATGCTTGAATCAGACAACTGAGCACTTAAGGCTAATTACTTATTTGATGTGAGACAATGACTTTATTAGCACATGTTTGGATAAATGGCTCTTCTCACAGTTGGTGCTTGCTGAATGTTTGGGGTTAAGATAATCATAGGCAAGGATTGGAGGGCAGAGAGAGAGAGGCAGAGTCATTTGGTGGCAGGAAGAGGAGGAGAGAACTTGGTGACTCTGGACTCCCAAATCCAGGATTTTGCTTGTCTGCCTCCTTCACTTCTCCCCTTAAAGACCAAGGACTTTAATTTATCCTGACTCTGGCTGACCCTGAGGCCTTTCAGGGAGCAAGCACTACTCCACATACTCCCTTAATTTTCTCTTCCTCTTGGCTAAACATCTTCAGTTTTTTCAACCCACATTCATACGTTAAGAGCTTAACTACTCTGGTTATCCTCTTCTGTACAGTCCTTAGGACTCAATATTTTTTTGTCTAACCAGAGAAAAGTATAAATAAACTATCTATCATTTACCTAAATTCAATGAGATATGCCCACACATCCCTATGTTAGCAACTCAGCATGATAGGGAATATTCCTGAGTTGGAGGGTGAAAGTAAGAGAAGATCACAACCTGAGGGATATTTGATGTAAAATGTCTGTTTTATCTGTAAAAAGATGAGGAACCAATAAATCAATTCCCTTTGGAGAGATTAGAACAGAACAAACATAGGACTGGGGGAGGGGGAATCAACCCTTCTTAACCAGATTTTTTTCTGTTAATTATTTCCTATTGATTCTATATATAGTTTGCTTTGTACATAATTGTTTGCTTGTTTTTTCCCTTATTTGATGAGTGAGCTCTGAAAGCAGGGATTTTCTTTTGTCTCTTTTGTATCCCCAGTGATTAGCATAGTACTTGGCATATTAAAAAAAAAGCTAAATACAAAATAAGAAGAAACAAAATAGAAAAAGAAAGAAAGAAAAAACAAACATTGTGGTGCGCCCAGCAGAACATCAGGAAGGATTCAAAATATGTAAAAATAAATTTCCACTTCAAGAATGCATATATAAAACTAGAAGACATTATATTCATGCCTATCCATCTTTTCTTTGCTGCTTTGTATGTCATTCTTTTGATCTCTGCTGTGCACTTTTTACTTTATTATTTTCTTCCCCATTTTGTCCTCCCTTCACCTTTACCCCCAAGCAGGTAGGGATATATTATGTATAGTTGATCCATGTGTTGTTGTTGTCATTCAGTTGTCAGGATCTGCCTCTATGTGACCCCATGAATTTTGTTCATGGGGTTTTCTTAGCAAAAATATTGCAGTAGTTTGACATTTCTTTCTCCAGTGTGGCCCCATTTTAAAGGTTTAAAGATTTATCCAGGGTCCCACAGCTAGTTAGTGCCTAAGGCCTTTAAGTAGAGAATTAATCACCATCACTGATGTTTCAGAAAACAGGAAGTTACTTTCCTGTTTAGCCAATCTGGTTAATACCAGTATCTTAGGTTCCCCCTCAACAAATCTTTTCCCAAAGAAAACATAATGAATCTTATAGAATCAGGAATGAAAGCAACAGAAACAGGATTGCAATCCAAGTAGCCTGAATAATTATCTAGGATTCTGTCCACTCTTGTCTCATTTTTGCTGTTGTAAACTAGGTCTCAAGGCATGAGCATACCTTGGATAAAAAAGAATACAAGTTCGGTGATCTGCCTATTATGTTAGTCTTGCTCAACCCAAAAGATAGTGCAGATAAGGGATCCTTCCTTCCCTGAACAGGTACACGAGTGATATTCTTGTCCCATAAATAACCTTTGTGACTAACACACCTTCATTATTCTGTATTAACATATCCCACTTCCTTGATTCCCATCATGCCATTGCTGACATATTTATAATGTTCATGTCCTATACTTCCTAACTCTAGACTCCATCCTCTCACTCTTCACCTCTGGTTTTGCCCAAGAATATACATTCATTATGCTGAGAGAGTATCCCAGAGAAGATACTTGAACCAAAGAGTTCCTGATTTTGAAGACATTTATCTGTAGTGCTTGTCCAGGCTCTAAACCAAGCAGCCTCCCAATGTACCTGATAATCTTGGTGAAATCAGTTCTGATTCCCAGATTTTGACACATCTAGAAGCCATTCTGCTTAGTTTTTCTTGTAGACTTTAACTTATATAAAAGAAAAGTAACAAGGAATGATCTCATTTTTTCAGTAAGCATATTTTGGAGGTTTTTGTTTTACCAGATGTGGTAAAATCATTCAAATGCAAAGGAATAAGTTTTTCTTTACCAATGAGATGTCTGCCTCTATTGGATATCTGGTGCTCTTATTTCAGTTATCTTTATGATTGTTGCTAGTGGTTCCAGCTATGTTGATCAGACTAACATTTTGAAAGCATAGGCCTATCTGAACTATATGATACATGTGACAGGAAATATATTAGAAGCACTAGTTGGCTATTACTATCCTCTCTAATTATGGATGAGAATAACAGGGAATGGTTACAAAAGAAGTTAGCATGAATCCTACAAAATCCTTAAAGGCCACAATTAGAAATATTCACTATTCATAGCACTAGCATTCCTAGAAAGAAATATGTAAATGTGAAATAGCATCTGGCTATGAAAAATGACACTCTTTCTAATTAAAGAAAATCACCTGAGCATATTTAATGAGCTTCTAACATCTGTGAACATCTGGAAAAAATATGAACTCTCTTTCTGCTGACCTGTTCAGTAGTCTTTAGAGACAGAACTAAAATTGAGGATAGATTTTACAATTATATAAAAAATAACAATTTATTTTCACAATAAATGGTAAACTCTAAACCATTTCCATAATTTAATTTACTGCCTTTAGAAAAACCAAGCATACCAATGAGAAATTAGGTGAAGAAAATGGATTTAGCTTTCTTTTAAACTCTAAATAAAAGAAAATTCCAAGTAGGAGGGTCATTAAAATATAAAATTTTAAGACAAATAACAATAAGAGCAATATGTTGAACATATCAAAAAATCAGCAAATCAGATTTTTAAAAACTTCTATAAGGTTTCCAGGATCAGAGCCAAGATGACAGAGTAGAGGAAGTTTTCAGCTAAGTTTTCCCAACATTCTCACAACTTTAAAATAATACCCCAAATTGAATTCTGGAATGGCAGAACCAACAAAAAGAGTAAGACATTCTTCCAGCTCAAGACAACATAGGAGATCTGTGACATAAGAGAGCTGGCTGGCCTGGAACCCACATGATAAAAACCCCAGTGGTGGCATTAAGTGATGGTAATAGAAGCAGCAAGAGCTGTAGTAACTTTCAAGCTAGAGATTGCAAGAATACATAGCAGTTGGTCAGAAAGAAATTTCAAGATACTCCTATGTTAGCACTTTATGCAGGACTAGACTAAGTTTGGCAACTCCATCACCTTTACCCAATTCTGGCTCATAATTCAAAGGCAGAGAAGAACACTTTCAGTCAAGAGGGAGTAGAAGCCCTGAAAAGCAGTATGATCTCTCATTTTTAAGCAGGAGAGGCCCAAAGGAGCAGAATGGTTTACAATCCCAAGGATTAAGGTCACTTCCTGGGGAAGAGACAGAGTATACACCAAGAGAGAAGTGATCACACCTCTCCCAAAATTTCACTATCTTGGAAGTACCTAAAACTTTTAAATGACCACAACTACTTCTGAGAAAAACAATTCAAAAAAGCCTGAAGTTTGAGACAGTGCCCCTCCCCCCAACATCAGGAACAGAGCCCAAAATTAACATAAAGTTCCAAATTAGGATATAAGATGAGAAAATGAGAAAATAACAAAAAAGGAATCTGACTATTAAAAAGCTACTCTGGCAACAAGAAAGAAGACAGAAATTCTTAAAAAGGTAATGAAGTCAAAACACCTGAAAACAAAATCTCAAAGAAAAAAATGTGATTTGGGACATAAGCCCAACAAGAATTTCAGGAGGAGCTTAAAAATGTTATTTTCAAAATCAAATAAGAGTGGTATAGAAAAATTAGGTAAAAAAATAAAACCAAAAGCCATAAAAAGACAGCTGACAGCTTGGTAAAACAAGCACAAAAATACTGAAGAAAATAACAATTTAAAAACCAGAATTGGCCAAATGGAGAGATCAAAAATTCACCAAAAAAAATAATTCCTTAAAAATCAGAATTTGCCAAATGGGAAAAGAAATCTAAAACTCCAATGAAAAAAAATAGTTCCTTAAAAAATTAAAATTGGGAAATTGGAAGCTAAAGACTTCATGAGACTTCAAGAAACACCAAAACAAAAATCAAAACTGAAAAAAAAATAGAAGAAAATGTGAAATATCTCATCTGAAAAACAAATAACCTGAAAAATAGCTCAGGAAAAGATAATTTAAGAATTAATGAATTACATAAATCATTAATCAAAGATAGGGTCTAGATATTATTTTTAAAGAAATTATCAAGGAAAACTAGAACAAGAAAGTAAAATAGAAGTTGAAAGAATCCACCAATTACTTTCTGAAAGAAATCCTAAAATGAAACTCTCAAGAATATCTTGCAGTTAAGTTTCAGATCTCTCAAGTCAAAGAGAAAATACTTAAAGCAACTGGTGAGGGGGGAGAGGGGGATCATTCAAATACTATGAAACCACATTTAGAACCACATGAGATTTAACAGCTATCACATGATCTGAGATTGTAATCAAGAATAACCTACTCAGCAAAACTGATTATAATCCTTCCTGGAGAAATGTATATATAATGAAATAGGGAACTCGCAAGCTTTTCTGATGAAAGGACTAAAGCTGAATAAAAACCTGATTTTCAGATACAAGACTCAAGAGAAGCACAAAAAAGGTAAAATGACAGAAATCACAACGAACACAATAAAGTTAAATTGTTTACTTTTCTATATGGAAAGATGAAATATGTATTATCTAAGAATTTTATCATTAGTGCAGTTAGAAGGATTATACATAGAGAGCATAGAAGTGATTATGTGGGGATGATATTATAAAACAGTTAAGCAAGAAAGAGGGATGTTCTGGGAGAAAGGAAAAGAGAGAGAAAGAATTGGGAAAATGATCTCACATAAAAGGCAAACAAGAAGCACTTTTATAATAGAGGAGAAAATTATGGGGGTAAGTGGGCAATATTGGAGTCTGATTTACATTAGCTCAAAGAGAGAAAATAAATAAATACTCAATTGGTTAAAAAAAAAATCTGTCTTATCCAACAGGGAATTGGGAAGTTAAGAGAATAGAAGAAAAGGGAGGGTGATAAAAGAGAAGGCAGTTAAAAAAATGTAGTTATCAGAAGCCAAACAGACTTTAAAAGGAGAGACCAGATGAAAAGACAGAAGGGAATAAACAGAAGAAAATAGGATGGAGGGAAACACAGTTAGAAATCATAAATGTGAATGGGATGAACTCACTCATAAAATGAAAATAAATTGTTTAATGGATTAGAAACCAGAATCCAACAGAATCAGTATGTTTTGGGAGTTTGTTTGTTTGTTTTTAAGTTTTTTGTTTTACAAGAAGCACATTTGATACAGAAAAACAAACACATAGTCAAAATAAGGGTTTGAGGTAGAATTTATTATTCACCTTCAACTGAAGTAAAAAAAAGAAAGGGAAAGTGATCATAATCTCAAAGAAAAAGCAAAAAAAAAAAAAAAAGACCTAATTAAAAAGATAAGCAAGGGAACTACATTTTGCTGAAAATAACCATAGATAATGAAATAATATCAACACTAAACATATATGCACCAGTGACATAGTATCCAAATTTTTAAAGGAAAAGATAATTGAAATATGGGAGGAAATAGTAAAACCTCAATTTATTTTCTTAGAGCTAAATAATTTTAATCATAAAATCAATTAGAAAGGAAGTCAAGGAGATAAATAGATTCTTAGAAAAATTAGATATGATAGACTTCTGGAAACAACTCAATGGGAATAGAAAGAAGTATACTTTTTTCTAAGTTTAATAAGATACTTTCTAAGAAAGTGACTTCTTTGTACAAAAATATTTATAGCAGCTCTTTTTTGTTGTGGGAAAGAAATGGAAATTGACTGGATATCCATTAATTTGGGAATGGCTGAAAAAGTTGTGGTATATGATTGTGATAGAATACTATTATGTTATAAGAAATAATGAACAAAATGGTTTGAGAAAAATCTTGGAAGACTTACATAAACTTATGCAAAATAAAGAGAACACAGTGCATAGTAATAGCAATATTGTAAAGATGATCAACTATGAAAGACTTAGTTACTCTGATCGAGGCAGTGATTCAGACAATTTCAAAAGATCAATGATGAGAAATGCTATCTACCTCCAGAGAGAAAACTGATGGACTCTAAGTGCAAATTAAAGCATACTTTTTAAACTTTCTTTACTTTTATCATTTTATTTGTGTGTTTTTTGCAACATGGCTATTTTGGAATATTATTTTTTGCATGACTTTACATGTATAATTGATTTTAATTGCTTGCTTTTTCAAAGAGGGGGAAGGGGCAGAAAGGAGGGAGAGAATTTAGAACTCAAAATTTAAAAAAATTATTAAATATTTTTACATGCAATTGAAAAATATTTAATAAAATAATTTTTAAAAATTTGAATTAAAAAAGGAAAAATATATGAGATTATAAAAACCAAGTTTTAAAAATTCTTACTTCAATCTTAAATACAATTCTGTTGAAGTAGAGACAAAAAAACATCAGTTGAGTCAATAGTGAACTGGAGTGCAAGGATGGGAATGGAGATGAGGATGGTTTAGTTTAATCACCTAGACCATATTTTGGCACTTCATGTTACAGTGGAGGAGAATCAGAGTTGATGCCAGTAATCAAAACTGATCGTGTCAAATCCATTTTTAAAAAAATGACTTCTTAGTTCTTATCCAATGTGTGTGTCCATGATTGACTTGAATGAGTCATATTCTAAGTGATTCTTCTTCTTTATCTTTTACTTAAAAATCATATGGATAACTTCATGTGAGCTTGGCTTTTGTCAGGGTTTTTATTTATTTATTTATTTTAAGTGATTGGACTGATCATACTGTTTCTGCTTCATATAGGTTTGGCAGCCTTACTTTTCAGTTAAATAAAAAAGGTTCAACATTTTATTAGAAACCTACATAGCGCTAAGCTCTCTAAAGAAAATTTGCTCTAGAAAATTAATTTTTGACAAAAATAATTTAGATTCATAGAATATAGATTAGAAAGAACCTTAGAGATTATTTGATTCTACCTCCCACCTAGTACAAAAATGACCTTTTCAACATTCAACTTCTGTCAAAACACAGAAAGATTATATTCAATATGTCACTTTTGGATGAAAAAATTCAGCAAAAAAGTTGCCTAATTGACACATATCTATTGTATCTATTTGCATAGATCCAGTTGTCTATGTATTTGTCAGTAGTTGATTGAAATTTTTCCCATTTAAGGGCTGCACTTTTCATATTTGTAAAAGCTGTCCCAAATATAATAGCACTTGATTCCTAAAAATACTTAGGGATTTTCAATGAAAGCCTCTTCCAGTAAAATTTCTATTTTAAAAACAACTGTTTCAAATAGTGCTTTCATATTTATGCACTTATTTGTTCCTTATAACAACCCCATAAGTCAGGTAGAGACAATATCATCATGTATCATTTACATATGAGGTAATAGAGGAATAAAGAGATGATATCAAAGTCACATAGCTAGTTTAGAAAAGCACTTGGCACAAGTACTGTATATGATCCAAATTCAACTGGCTATATGTGGCCCAGAAATACAGTGTCACAGCTATCGTTTTGCTTCCTGTCTTCTTTCTATCTTTATAATAAATGTGGATCATTAAAGCTGTTTTATCAAGTGACTCAAATGAATCAATGGTAAACATTTCATAGGTTAAATAAGCCATACCATTGTCATGGTCCAGCCTTCTGAATACATAAATACAGATAGAAGCTTAAGCCCAGCAAGTTGGTCCTATAATGATGCTATTCTGGGCATATTATCTTCACTTAGGAAAAGTTTTGAGAAAGATATGACAGGGTAGAAAAACAGTCAGCCTTTAGCCAGATGCACAAAACTTTTCATTATCCTGACATGCAAATTATATTATGCTTTTAGGCCAATTTATGGACAAAGCAAGGATTTGGCAAAACTTTAGTAAAATTTCTTTCTCTTTTTTTTTCCTTTGTTCATATTCATCTTATGAATCCTTTCCAACAGGTCATTAGTGATCTTTTCTTTCTTGTATTCATTATCAAAACTTGCTACAGGAAAAGAATTTTTTACCATCAGTGGTGGAATAAACATTGGATTAGGAAATCAGATGATATAGTCTAGTCCTAGTCCTGATATCAACTACCTTTGTGATCTTGAGAAATTCACTGAAGAACTTCAGTTTTAGCTTCAATTTTCTTATCTGTTATAACCTCATATTAAAAATGATTTATTCTGTGTAAAGGAAAGGAAGAATAAAATATGGAAGGAAGGAAGGAGGGAGGAAAGAAAGGAAGGAAAAAAGATAAAGGGGAAGAAGGAAATAAGTAAGAGAGAATGAGAGAGAGAGGGAGGGGAGAAGGGAAAGAAGGAAAACAGTAAAGAAGGGAAAGAGGGAAGAAGGAAAGCAGAGAAGGATGAAGGAAGAAGGAAGGAAGGAAGGGTACAAGGAAGGGAGTTGGGGAGGAAAGAATGCAGTAAAGAAAAGAGAAAGGGAGGAAAGGAGAAAATGAAAAAGGGAAGGAAAAAGGTAAAAAAAAAGAAAGAAAAAAGAAAGGAAGGAAGGAAGAAAAAAATGAGGAAAGAAAGAAAGAAGAGAGAAAAGAAAGGAAACTACAAGAAAGAATTCTTCCTCCTGGAACTCACAAAAGAAAATTATTCTTTAGTAAAGTTCTTGGCCATGCGTCAGTGCAAAGGTGAACACATCCATATGGAGACTGAATAAATGTTGATTATGAGTCTTTTTTTTTTCTGGTGCTCACTCTCTTCTGATTACTTATCTGAAATGAAGGTTATATCATGCATGTATAATCAGTATTTCTGCTATTTGCAATAGAGAAATAATTATTCGTAGATGTCGCTTTATGAGCTAACATTCCCTAGGGAATATAGGTTATTCTCTCCAAAGAAATAAAAAAAGAAATAGACTTATCTCTTTATAGGATGGACACAGAGACATATATCTGTGTTCACACATGCATAAAAGCCTTTTCTCTTGCACATATTAACTAACTCAGATGGCATGTTTAAATCTCACTTTAGAATATGGGGGAAATAGCTGTTTCAGAAACACAACAATCTGGCTGCATTTTTTCCATTAATCAAAAATGAATTTTATTCTAAAACCATTAACAGGATGTATTAATATGATTTTCACATTTCTAAGTTTTTCAAAGTGTGAAAAATATGTTCTTAATTGCATTAAAAAATACTTATCCACAAGCATGGTTTACTAATTTTCCTGACAAACCACTAAAACACAAAGTTTAGGACCCAAACCTCCACAGGAGCTCCAAATATTTCAAACAATTATTCTCTCTCTTTTTATTTTTTATTTTTTAAATTTTTATTTATTTATTTATTATTATTTTTAATTTAATAGCCTTTTATTTACAGGTTATATGCATGGGTAACTTTACAGCAAGATGGCAGGATGACCAGTAGATGTTAAATATATTAAAATATAAATTAGATACACAATAAGTATACATGACCAAACCGTTATTTTGCTGTACAAAAAGAATCAGACTCTGAAATATTGTACAATTAGCTTGTGAAGGAAATCAAAAATGCAGGTGGGCATGAATATAGGGATTGGAAATTCAATGTAATGGTTTTTAGTCATCTCCCAGAGTTCTTTTTCTGGGTATAGCTAGTTCAGTTCATTACTGCTCCATTAGAAATGATTTGGTTGATCTCGTTGCTGAGGATGGCCAGGTCCATCAGAACTGGTCATCATATAGTATTGTTGTTGAAGTATATAATGATCTCCTGGTCCTGCTCATTTCACTCAGCATCAGTTCGTGTAAGTCTCTCCAGGCCTTTCTGAAATCATCCTGTTGGTCATTTCTTACAGAACAGTAATATTCCATAATTTTCATATACCACAATTTATTCAGCCATTCTCCAACTGATGGACATCCATTCAGTTTCCAGTTTCTAGCCACTACAAAAAGGGCTGCCACAAACATTCGTGCACATACAGGTCCCTTTCCCTTCTTTATAATCTCTTTGGGATATAATCCCAGTAGTAACACTGCTGGATCAAAGGGTATGCACAGTTTGATAACTTTTTGAGCATAGTTCCAAACTACTCTCCAAAATGGTTGGATTCGTTCACAACTCCACCAACAATGCATCAATGTCCCAGTTTTCCCGCATCCCCTCCAACAATCATCATTATTTTTTCCTGTCATCTTAGCCAATCTGACAGGTGTGTAGTGGTATCTTAGAGTTGTCTTAATTTGCATTTCTCTGATTAATAATGACTTGGAGCATCTTTTCATATGACTAGAAATAGTTTCAATTTCCTCATCTGAGAATTGTCTGTTCATATCCTTTGACCATTTTTCAATTGGAGAATGGCTTGATTTTTTATAAATTAGACTTAATTCTCCATATATTTTGGAAATGAGGCCTTTGTCAGAACCTTTGACTGTAAAAATATTTTCCCAGTTTATTGCTTCCCTTCTAATCTTGTCTGCATTAGTTTTGTTTGTATAAAAACTTTTCAATTTGGTATAATCGAAATTTTCTATTTTGTGATCAGTAATTGGTCATAAAGTCCTTCCCCTTCCACAGGTCTGAGAGGTAAACTATCCTTTGTTCCTCTAATTTATTAATAATTTCATTCTTTATGCCTAGGTCATGAACCCATTTTGACCTTATCTTGGTGTACGGTGTTAAGTGTGGATCAATGCCTAGTTTCTGCCATATTAGTTTCCAATTTTCCCAGCAATTTTTATCAAACAGTAAGTTCTTATCCCAAATGTCTCTCTCTTTTTAAAAACAAGATATAGATATGGGGAGATATTCAAGTTCAACTGTTCAAAATGTTGGGTGATTTCATGACATAGAAATGGAAGCCACTAACCCATAAATAAGGATTCCTACAGATCACATATTGATTTAGAAACCCAGATATTAATATTATCTGTGTTTTATTGTATTTGTATTTATTCTGTTAAATATTTCCCAATTTCATTTTAATCTAGTTCGGGCTGAATTTAAGGAATTTGTGGGTTACATGTGATCCATGAGTCATGTTTTGGACACACTGATGATACATACACAAAGTCATATAGATTGTGTTGGGTATACCTCTGTGGCAAATTTAGAGTAGAACAAGCTTTTAAAAGTCACAGGGATGAGCATATATGAATGGTTGTGATTTGCATCTTGAAGAGCATATCCACAGCTGATGAGATCGCAGACCTGTCAAAATAATTAAAGCAAAAAAATGGAATAAATTCTTCCTTTGTTAGAGCAATGAAACTAGTAAATGGCTAAACCACTGTGACTTTTCCCCCAGATATTTCTAGAGGTATTTTAGTGAAGTAAGTAAGAAGATAGGACTGGAGTAGAGGGTCAGAAAGCAGGTTCTTCAGCCATCCCTCAATTGATAGGTATATACTTTATTTTCAATTCTTTAAGAGTGCTAATGTACTTCTGTGAATATTTTGGTATATATGAAATCTTCCTATTTAGGATTTTTCTTTGGATATATAATTAGCAGTGGAATCTCTGGGTCAAAAACAATGACATCATTTTTAAAAGCATAATTTAAAATTTCTAAACAGAGTAGCCTAACCATTATCATTCTATCAACAATATATTTGATTACCTTTTCTTTCCACAATTTTTCCTATGTTAAATATATCTTTTGTCATTTTTGCCAATTTTCTGAGTATTAAGTAAAACCTCAAATGTTACAATTTGTGTCTCTTATTGTTACTTTTGAATAGTCTTTTTTTCTGACTGTTAATTGCAATCGTTTTGAAAAATCTTTATATTCATTGCCACTGGGAAGTGATAGTTAGTTTTGTGTTTTTTGTATTATTTGTGTATATATCTTGGATATCAGATTCAAATTAGAGTTATTTAATGCAAAGATTTTTTTCAGCAACTGACAGTTTTCCTTCTTACCCTAGCTTCAGTGATTTTTTTCATGTAAAAGTTTTTCCATTTTGCATAATCAAAATTACCTTCCATATCACCTTGTAAAAGCTAAGCCCAAGGGCCTGCTTATGTATATGAATTCTTGTTTCTGAATTAGTTATTAGTTTCATGAGGTCATTGCAAGGAGGAAGCAATGAATTGGAGTCAGTGCTGAGAAATAGTCATTGGTGGGGCAATAAGGCCTTTCATCTTTTTCAGAAGGTGGAAGACGAGGAAAGAATTTCTCTTAGATATCTGAGTATTCTCTTTATTAAATGGGAATCCCAATTCAAGGACTTAAAATGTCAGGCAAACCTAAACTCTGATAAAGACTATTTAATTATGCAGCAGATCCCCCAAATTATAGGAATAATCTGCCTGTTCCTTTGAATTACTGCTCAATGAAATGGCTTTTTCAATAGTGAAACTAATCATGAGGTTTCTAGTTCTGACAATTTAGATGTAGCTTTTAATAAAGAAGATCAGACACATAGAAATAATTTTTGAACAGATATCTAGATTTTACTCTAGTTTAACACATTTGTAAATAGCTTAAGAATCATAAAGGCAATTTTCCCAAAATCCCTGAAGACTATCTAATTCTTTAAAATATAAATACCTAGAGACAGCTAGATGGTGCAGTAGATATAGTACCAGCTTTGGAGTCAGGAGAAGCTCAGTTCAAATTTGGCCTTACTCACTTGCACTTCGGGCAAGTCACTTAATCCCAATTGTCTCTCCAAAAACAAAACAAAACAAAATAAACAAAACAAAACAAAATTCCCAAGAAACAAAATATAAATACCTACCTCTTCAAAAAGCAGATTTTTTTCAAGGGTACAAAATAATAACAATAATAACAAATAAATAGGTTTTTTTTAATGTTATTGTGCACTGGGATTACAGATAAAATTAAAAACAATCCTGGCCCCTCAAGTATGTTATGCTGATGCTAGTTTATAAATGGATAAATTCACTGAGACATAGAAAACTGAACCTCAGAAAGAGATTATATAATATCAATACAATGATTATTTTAATCCTTTCTCCTTTCCTTAGATATTTTCATATCTCAGAAAGCTGATTCAGAAAGCAGTTTTCTAAACTTAACCTGAGATACTTGAACCACCTTCTGTATCTCACCCAAGGGATCCATGCATAGATTTCATAGGCTTAATTAACTTTTATGGGAAAAGAAAATTATAATTAGCTTTTAGCCAGAGTTAAAATGTATAGATTGCTATTTTAAAGTATGTAATAAAATATGCATGTGTGTGTGTGTGTGTAGTTATGTGCATTTATTTTCCTTTTTTCTTTTGTCTTTCTTCCCTTGCACCAAAGTCTATTTAATCCTGGAGGTAAAAGAAAATACCTGAAGCTTTTGAATAGAGGGAAGAGTGAAATGTACTTTAGATGTGCATGTTAGGAAGATTATTTTGGCAGTTGGTGGGGGACAGAAAGCTTTTGCAATAATAAGAGTCTGGATCACAGTAGTTGTTTAGTGAGAAAAGAAAGAGATACACACATATACACACACGCATGCAGAGACATGTGTGTGTTTGAAAAATACATTTTATAACAAGGGAAAAAACATTGAAAACAATCTGACATGATATGCAATTTTCATAGCAATGGACTCTATCCTCTACTTTGGGAAAGTGACAAGTAATTGCCCCATCTTCCCCCTTTTCATCTTGTTGGAAATGTTAGTCAAACAGAATAAGTAGGCATGGATGCGTTGTAAGAGATTGCCAACATCATTATATTCTATTTCCCCAAACTTACCTTGTTCCAAACTTTCTATTGAGGGTACCATCTTCCTTCCAGATTCATAGACTTGGTGTTACCTTAGCTCTCCCCATTCACCTCATATATATCAAATCTGGTGCCAAATCTTGTGGATTCATTCTATGTCCACATTTCTCCCACTGTCTCCATCTCTATACTAACAAAATCCAACCACATAGTTGACATTGAGACCCTTATCACTTCTCAACTGGACCATTGCAATAAACTCCTATCTCCCTGCCTCAAATGTCTTCTCCAATTGATCATCAGAGGATAGCTGCCAAAGTGATTTTCCTATAGCACAAATCTAAGTACCTTACCCTTTATTTAATAATCTCTCCCTGTTGATTGTAGGATAAAATATTATTTATATTTCTCTCATGATTCATCAATTTCTATTTTATATAGATTATACAATATACATCATTATTATTGTAATACAGCTCTTCCAAATCTTTTCATCCCTTCTCAAATCTCTCATGTTTCCCCCTTTTCTCTCTCTCTCAGTAAAGAAGCAGAAATCTCCCTATCATTACTATATCATTTCTCAATACCAGACTTGATATTTCCTTAACTTGTTTAATTCTACCTTTGGTTCAGGGGGACTGTAGTATAATCTCATGACAAGATAACTCATAAGATCATAAACTTAGAAGCGAAAGGGGCTTTGGAGATTACTGAAGCCATCCTCTTGGTTGGTTGGAGAGTCCAACTCCTTAATTATACCAATGAAGAAACAGACTGAGAAAAGTTAAGTAGCTTTTTGAGGGACTGAACCAGTCCCTCAAATGTTTTTGACTCCAAGTCAGGTACTGTATCCACTAAGCCTCCTGGCTTCCTCTGTTTGGTTGCCCTTTCTCTTTCTATTGATCTTCATCCAGATCATTCTACCATGTTCCCTGGCATAGGTACCACCAGAGTTGAACTTTAAAAGATGAAGAGGGTAAAGAGCAGAAGAAGGGAGAGAGCATTTCAAGAGAAAGTAGTTGTGTGAACAAAAGTACACAGGAAATCACAAAACAAGGGAGTAGCCAGATTTGCCTAGAACATAAAATATTTAATATAATAATGTGAATTGTGACTAGGGAGGCATGATTCTGAACCAGATGCTGGAGAACTTAAATGTCATGCAAAGCAATTTGAAATTTTATTCAGTTTTTTAGTTATCCCTATAAGGTAATGCATTTTCATTGATACGCAGTTTTTCAGTTCATTTCTGGTCTCATGTAAAGATAGTGAAAAATATTCAAAATGATTTAATCATTTTAATGTACTACATTGTTGAATTTTTAGTGAAAAATTTAGGCTTCTTATGGCCACCTAAAAAGTATTTCCATTTTTTCCTTCAATGTCTTACAGTTTGGAAACTATTATTTATACCAATTCAACCAAAATTCAGTACAAGTATTTATTAAGCAACAATTTTGTACAGAGCACTAAGCTAGGCACTGGGGAAAATGACAAATTTAATTGTCAATGCCATCAAGGATATGATAATTCCACTGTAAGATAAGATACCAACATAGATAATTATAATAAACAATATTAAATGCTAAGGCCATTAGAGAACTATAAAACAAAATGTTATGGCTGAAGTAGAACATTTATAAAGAATGGTTTCCTACAAGAAGTAGCTTTTGAATTGTGATTTTAAGTGATTGCAACCTGAGAAGAGGGGAGAAAAGATCTCTTAGGCAATGAGATCAGTATGAGCAAAGGCATGAAATTGGACCCATAAAGTGCATTTTTGGGGGATGTTTAGGGAAGAGGGAGAGGGCTAAAAGAATTCTAGTTTATCTAGACCATAGAATTAATAGAGAACAATAAATAAGTTTGGGAAGATTAGGTGATATGTTGAATGCTTAGCAGAGAGACTCTTGAATGCCAAGCAAAAAGAGTTTAAACTTTACTCTGAAGATCTTTTGAGCAGGGGAATGATATGATGAGATTTGTGGGTAAGAAAGATTATTCTGGCAGTGCTATGAAAAAAGAATTAGAAAGGGGAGGAGAATAAAGGCAAGAAAACCTTTTAGGAAGCTATTCTAATGGTTCAGGTAAGTGGTCATTAGGACTTATGTTAAGGTAATATACATAAGGAACAGAGAGCTGGATTCAAAAGCTGTTACAGAAATGTAATTGACAGGTCCAGGTAACCAATTGGATATAAGGACTGGAGAAGAGACAATAATGAGAGACAAATTGCCATGTAATCTACTGTGAGATGCTTGCTTGTGTTACTATGGTCATTTTGATGGGACTTCTAGATGTGATAGCATGAGCAAATACTCTTTAATTCCTATCACATCTGTGTTC
The DNA here is from genome assembly GCF_902635505.1 of Sarcophilus harrisii. Classification (NCBI taxonomy): domain Eukaryota; kingdom Metazoa; phylum Chordata; class Mammalia; order Dasyuromorphia; family Dasyuridae; genus Sarcophilus; species Sarcophilus harrisii. Next base: position 113,188,532 of record NC_045427.1, on the reverse strand, counting down.
TGTCACAGAAAAAGTAAATGCATTTTTCAGTAATAAAAACCACTTTAGAAATTTTGTGAAACTTTTTAAAAATATATTTCAGGTCCTGAATGAATGGCTTTAAGACTGAAATGAATGCTGATTTTTAAAAAAATTTAAAAATTCAATAACAGGTAGATAATGTTCCCTCTCAATAAGAGAACTCACTATAGCTTGGGAAGGCTTGGAGAACCCCTACAATACCATGATTAACAGGGATGGTCAACCAACAGATCACAGCTTTAAAGGAAGAAAATGATTTTTATGTAATGCTAAGTCCCTCTTGATTCAATACTGTGGTCTCTAATAATTCATGTGAATAAGATTGGAACAGGATGAGATGGGGTTACACCTCCATACGCTGTTCTCCATATAGTCCAAGTTATATATAATCTGATTAGGCCAGAAGTAGTGTTCCAGTGTTCAACCATATCTTTTAGGATAGTTAAGTGGTCAGTGGATAGAGAACTAGATGTGGAGTCATAAAGACTCATCTTCATGATCTGGCCTCAGACACTTATAAGTTATGTGATCCTGGACAAGTCACTTAATCTTGTTTACCTCAGTTCCTTATCTGTAAAATGAGCTGGAGAAGGAAGTCATAAATCGCTCTAATATCTTTTCCAAGAAAAATCCCAATGGGATCAAGAGTCAGATACTACTGAAAAAGACTAAGCGACAACAATATCCTAGGGTTAAACTGTATCTTTTAGGATTTTATCTATCTTTTTCTTTTTGTTGTCCTTCTAGTTGATGGTAGATTTGACTTCTGGACCTTACTCTTTTACTTTTCCTGTTTCTGATCAATTATGAGCTGTAAAAACTCTTCTGGAGTCTGCTCCAATTTGGCTATTTGATCTAGCTCTTCCCTGTATTGACAGAGCAATGGAGAACCTAAGAGAGCTTTCTTCTCCCTACTTCTACTCCCACATTCCCTGAGTGTAGGTGGATAGAAGATTACTTTTCTTGTGATCAGAGCAATAAAAAGACATTTTTCTGTCTTCTTTTTCTTCTCTTTCACTGCTAGAGGTTGAAAGTCTCTAACTGACCAAGGTCAGACATTAATTTGTTGAACACTATGAATCTCATGTTTGTGAAAATTGTAAGGTTTCTATTTCATTCTATAAGCATGAATTTTGATAGGTGTGTCTTCTCATGATTGAGTTAATAGTTTCCTTAATAGTTCATGTATTTCATTCAAATTATATGAGATGAGAATATTCATGATTGATGTGCCAGTTTCCTCTAGAGTCTACCATTAAAAGTGTTTCTAAAACAAAATTGTGTGTTTATTTTATTGGCACTCCAAATGCAAGTCCTAGAAGAACCCCAAAATACTATTTTTCAATAGATTTGGTTAAGAGGGACAAAATGTGCAAAAAGTATCTTCCCCAAAGTCTCTCCTTTTAGCAGAACCAATAACAGTGAAAAACTGGAAAAGAAGAAAAATCCAAACTAAAGTTGGGAAAGGAGAAAGGAGAGAGGGTAGGAGTAAGAATGAGAAGGTTCCCAATTTACCCTTCGGCAGGTTTCCAAGATGGGCATTTCAAAAAAATTACTGAGTGTAACTTTCTGCACACTATAAATACCAAGATATGAATAAGAGAAGAGATGGGAGTTCTAGGGCAAAGAAGGATTAAGGTGATGGGAAAGTAGGGCCTATAGGATATGTCCAGGCTCCTTGCCTCTATAATAAATAGGTTACTTGGGAAAAATTTGGTTTTCACTGTAGACGATGATATGAATGATTGGAAAACACAATGAACTATTGTCCCAGATTTATGGGAGCATTTCTGTAATCCAGTCTTATTGAGAGAATAAATGTCTAATAGCTAAAAAGTGTAGTAAATAAAGTTCTGAACTTAGGAAGACAAGTTCAAACCCTGCCTTAGAAATTAATTATGTGTCTTGGGGCAAGTTATTTGAGGGAAATGTCTGAATTTCTTCATTTGCAAAATGAGGGCAATAATAGCATTTACCTGCCAAGTTTGTTGAAAGAACAAATGATGCAGAATTTGTAAAATGCTTTGTAAACTTTAAAGTGCTATGTATATTCCAGATATTATTAATACAGTTTTCTTTATTTTTCTGAAACTCTCAATCGTCCCATACAATATCAATCCACCAAGTAGCTATTGGTAAGTAGAACACTCAGAGACTAATCATTATATGTGGTATCATTCTACCTTAGCCTTTTTCTGCGTTTTTATAGGAATTATCCCAGAGATTTGTGTGAATATACCTGTCTACATTAGTAGCCGCTAATCATTATAATAAAACTGTGGCCTTCAAGACTTCAAAACTCAGTAGTCACTGCCCTCTGATCCTATACTTTGTCTCTGCCTCTGTTCTCTGTGTCTCTGTTTCTGTCTCTCTGTCTCTGTCTTGTCTATCTATACATACAAATATATATATATATATATATATATATATATATATATATATATACACTAAACTTTATATGAGGCACTAATTTAACTCAAGATATTTTCTGATATTTTTTTGCTGCCAAATAATGATTTTATGCTTGGAGACAAGCTTGCTCTTCTACCACCAGATAATTAGAAAGTAATAAACAAGAAGCAGGAGCAGCAGCAGATTTCAGTCCAGAAATAGTAAGGGGAAAAATTGGTCAGAAAGAAATGTAAGGGTATCTTTGCTGGCACTGAGAGCAATTGGCTCTGATTGGAAACTCTATTGCTCACATATAGGATGCAGAGGAGCACTGGGAGTTGGTCACAAGAGAGCAGGCACCCTGGTTCTGAGGAAAAGAGAGAGTTAGGGTTTGTAGCTTCAGGAGACCAGAGACCCTTACTGGGTAAAGACCATACTGCAGACATATCTCAATAAATTTAAACTGTTTATATTCCTATATGGGAAGATGACACATGTAATTCCTAAAAACTATCATTATTATGGTAGTTAAAAGGATTTTCCATAGAGGCATGAATGTGAGTCCAGTATGTTAGAATGATTTCCAAAAAAAAATATGAAGAGATGACAAAGAGGTTGCACACTGGGAGAAGGGGGAAGAGATAGATAGAATGGGAAAAAAAGTTTTTTCATATTGGAGAGGCACACAAGGAAGAGCTTTTACAGTGGAAAGAAAAATGGGAGAGATGACAAGCAATGCTTGTCTCAATCTCCTTGGAAATGGTTCAAAGAGGAAAGAAAACACACACACACACACATTTTAAGCTATTTATAGAAAAGTAACCTATCCAATAGGAAAATAGAAGGGAAAGGGAATAAAAGAAAGGGAAAAGATGATAAAAGAGAGGACAGACTAAGGAAGGCAGTAGTTAGAAACCAAATAGATTTTTTTTGAGATGGAGTAGAAGGGAGAGAGGGGGAGAGAAGGGGAGAGAGAGACAGAGAGACAGAGAAAAGCAAATGTAATGGAGGAAAAGATATAGTAATCATAACTATGAATGGGATAAACTTATCCATAAAACAGAAACAGATAACAAAATGAATTAGAAACCAGAACTTAACAATATATTGTTTATATGAGACAGTCTTTAAACAGACACACGCATAGTTAAACTAAAGGACTGGAGCAGAATCAAATATATTTCAGGTGAAATAAAAAAAAAAAGCTGAAAAAAAAGGTAAAAAAAAAAGTAAAATAGGCAGTGGTAGCAATCATGATCTCAAACAAAGCAAAAGCAAAAATAGACCTAATTAAATGAGATAATCAGGGAAACTACATTTTGCTGAAAAATATTATAGATAATGAAGTAATATCAATTTTTTTTACCAAGCTCTCAGATAAAGGCTTTATTTCTCAAATTTATACTGAGGGTAGAACTGAGTCAAATTTATAAAAACAAGAGCAATTATCCAATTAATAAATGGTCAAAGGATGTGAACAGGAAGTTTTCAGAAGAATTCTAAGTTATCTGTAGTATTATGAAACAATTCTTTACAGCACTATTGAGATAAAGGCACATTGAAACAACTCTGAGGTACCACTTTACACCTGTCAGAAATGACAAATACTGGAGGGAATGAGAGGAAAATAGGTACACTAATGAGTTGTTGATGGAATAGTAAACTGATCCAACCTTTCTAGAGAACAATTTGGATCTAGGAGCAAAGGGCTATAAAACTGTGCATGCCTTTTGACACAAAAATATTATTATTAGGTCTGTGTACCAAAGAATAATCTAATTAAAAGTACCTGTATAGACAAAAATATTTACAGCAGCTCTTTCTGTGGGGACAAAGAATTGGAAAGGGAATACTCATTAATCGAAGAATGACTGAACAAGTTGTTAATATAATTATGGTGGAGTATTATTGAGCATGGGGAATTGTGAGAGGGGTAGTTTCAGGAAGAAAAAAGCACCCATGGCAAGATCTATATGAACTGATACAAAGTAATGTAAGAAAATCCAGGAGATCATTGTGCATAGTAACAACAATGTTTTGATGATGATCAGCTCTCAAAGACTTGGCCACTCAGATCAATATAAGGATCCAAGACAATTCCAAAATACTCAGGATGAAAAAAATGCTGTTATTTCTAGAGAGAAAAACTGAATTCTGAGTACAAATACAAATATTTTTTTTTTACTTTATCTTGCATTTTTTGGCAAAATGGCTAATATGGAAATGTTTTGCATTATTTCACATGTATAGTTAATATCATGTTGGTTGACTTCTCTGTGAGTGGGGGAGGGAATGGAAGGAAGAGAGAATTTTGAATTCAGAATTTAAAAAGAATACTAAAAATAAATAATAAATTTAAAATATTTTACAAAACAAGTTTGTTAATTCAATAGTTCCTCAATTCTATAGAATGAAATCCTAACATAATATATCTTCTATATGGAACTTCAGTTCTATCACCAATAAATCACATAATCACATTATTAAACATTTACTATGGGCCAGACACTGTGCTAAGTACTGAGGATATAGGAAAATCTTTGCCCTCAAGGAGCTTAGATTTTAGTAGGAGGAATGACAAATATATAAATAAACACATAAGATACATATAGAATGTATGTATGTAGATGGTTAGTAGTTACTGTAGTAAAAAATGGCCAGCTGGAGAGACTGGGAAAGCACTCCTACAGAAGATGATATTTTACTGGAATCTTGAAAGAAGTCATCCTTTATTCAATAAACATTTACTTAAAAAAAAAAGCATTTACTTAATCTCTCCTTAAGCAAAACCTATATTTACACTTGTTATTTATAAAACCAATGTGTCACATAGTGTACAATGTTTTTAAAGATCATATCTGGCAGATATGGTATATGTTGGAAACTGAAAAGAGGCATAATATTTATAACAATACTAGGCAGACTAAAACAAATGATGTTTGGACCTTAACCAGTGCCCCAGAAAAATGATCTTTTGATACTGGTTGTGCTATACTTCTTCCTTCTCAGTTTCATAAGAATAATAATTTAGATTTTTACAAAGATTTTTGATGAGGAATTAGCATGAAGGTTTGTCAACAAACATATTGGGGAAGGAAAACCATAGACTGCTCATTATAACAAGAGTGAAGAATTAAAAGAAGAAAATCTATGGACTGCATTGATATTTATACTGTGTCAAAGAATTTAGGACCACTGACTCTCTGGTAGATTTCTGACAGAATATGGACAAAAGCTGTTCCAGATGGGCAGTCAAAGGTAGTTTTTAATTTGAATCCCTGGAAGAAGAATTTACATCAATTAAATTACAGACCCATTCATGTACAATGCTTTATGACTGCAAAGTGCTTTTGTATACATTAAATAGACATCTTGTCTTTCCTACCAGATTGTAAACCCTTCTAGGAGAGGGAGTAGGTCTTATGCCTCTGTTTACCTAATGGGTATTCTTTTTTGTTTTTTTAAGTTTTTTTTGGGGGGGGAGGGTTATTTGTAATTTTGTCAGTATAACAATCTCATGTGAAAATCTTTCCCTACCAATGCATACTGGCAATTTTTGATGAAGGAAGGAAGGAAGGAAGGAAAGAAGAAAGGAAGGAAGGAAAGAAGGAAATTCTTATTAAGGATCTTTTATGTGGCAGGAATTGTGCTAAGTACTTTACAGATATTATTTGTTTCTTACAACCTTGGAAGACGGGTTTTTACTGACCTCATTTTACAATTGAGGAAACTGAGATAAACAGATATTAAATAATTTACCCAGAGTCACAGAGCTAATAAGCATCTAAGACTGGACAGGAATCCAGATCTTCCTAACTCCAGACTCAGCACTTTAACCACTGTACCTGACTCTAAGGTAAAGAGGTTGTGAGTTAATTAGAGTTACAAAGCCAGTGCGTGTCTGAGGTGACACTTTCACCTGACTTTGAGAAGAGCCTTCTATCATTAACACTGTAGAACTGTGTACACAGTAAACTCTAGAGACATGTTTGTTTTTTATGATGATTTATTGCTTCTCTCTCATATATACACATGTCATCAATAATGTCTGGCAATAAGTTTGCATCAAGGAGCCAGAAACACAATGTGGTAAAACAAAGTAACTCAAAGAAGGCAAAGGACATCAATCAATCTTTCATGTTTTTAAAGTTCACAGGGGTCTGAAAACCAAGTACAATGTAGAAATATTGTTGCCAGTAATACCAAGGGATGATGTCAGTGATCTAATTTGAAGTTGGGTAATATCATCATTATTAGAACAAAGCTCACAGAAAGAAGAAAATGCAGTAATTACATAGTTATTCTCTCAGCCATTATCTCAAAGATTCAGATACTTGGCTGACATTGGATTCTACCTATTGTTCTGACTTTTAAAGAAATCACAACTGGCTAGATGAATTAACTCATTTATAAAATATTTATTATAGAATTATTTATTACATTAATTATGTAATTATTATAAAATATTTGCTGCTATACTGCTATCCATTAGGAAAAATAAAAAAAATCATTATCATTATCATTATTACTATGATTATTATTGGAATGAAAAAGGCGAAAATGTATGTAGTAGAGGTGTTCTCTGAGGAGTGATTTCTCTTTTAGTCTCATGGAGGCCATTTAGGACCCAGGCTATTGGCATTTTCCTTGCATCCATGAGGATGTTTTCCTGTTTAAATTCAGCCACAGAAAAATCATTTTAGATTTCATATTGTGATAATGAAATACAATTTCCTTAAATTAAAAAGCAAAACTTAGTAATATAAAACAATGGCAACCATGAGTGGTATGAAATAAAATAGACACAATCACCTACCAAAGTCAACATTCTCTTCCTCTTCCCCTTTTTCCAACACCCTAGACTCAAATGACTGTTACCAAGAGGGAGGATTCTCAGTTAAGATATTATTATGGAAAAACTCACAATATAGGGAAACTAGATAATATGGGAGTAGGATTTGCACAGACATTGCCCAAAGATACTGCTTCTTGACTGTGGGGGTGTCTCTCATTTTGAAATTAATGGGAATCTTATCTATTACAATCCTGCACAGATGTGTAGGGAACTCAAGTATTGTGCATTTGTCTGACTTAGTAAGATGGAATGAAGCTTCACATGGTTTTTCTGATGCCTCACAGATAAGAGAGAGATTACTGGCTATCCAATCATGGTCCTAACAGTGAGGAAAATCTCTGCATGCACACACTTGAAAGAACTTTATCGTTTCTCCATGCTTTACTATCGTCTTCTTAATTCTCTGTCTCTGTCTCTCTGCATCTCTCCCTTTATCTGTGTATTTCTGTTTCCCTTTGTCTCTGTCTCTCTCTGTCTTTTTGAAATCTTATTTTCTCTTCTCAGGGTTCTTCTTAGAATTGCCCATATACTTATCTAATCATAGTCCATTTTGGTATGCATCATTAATCACTATGCTCCTTGCATTAAAATAACCAACCAACTGAAATGTAATTTCAGAATAGAATTTCTTTTTTCATGATTCATGAGTTTATATATATGGGATGGAAGCATGTTTGCAATTTAATAATGAGTGGACCAAAGAAGTGATGTTTGGGTCCTGGCCAGGGCAAGGAGAATGGTGTTTTGGTATTGGTCACGCTCTACTTCCTCCTTTCCACATATTGTTTTACAGTTGTAACAGATTTCCCAGAACAAAAGGCTAGGGGAGGGTGACAGAGGAGGGAGAAGCAGCAAAGGTAACTATCTTCCAAGGTCAATGGAGATTGTAAGGTTTATAGATTTGATCTTTCCATTGGCCCAAATGGGTTATTCAATAACTTCATCAAAGACTTCTTGCTTATTTAATTGACATATTTCTTATTGGAGAATTTGACCTTTTTACCATTGGAGAACTTTAATTTTCAGCTGCACTGATATCAAACAATTAAGGAAAAGAACATTACCAAAGGGAACACATTATTCTGCACAGCTCTGCTGTCAGGATGTCCAACAGAGTGTTTAAAGATAAAGGTTATGAACAAGGACAGTGGCACTGATTTGCTTAGATACTAATAATAAAAACACATAATTTGATATCACCTTTCTCTGAGGTACCTTTGGATTAGAAATATCTGATGAGAACAGTGCAATGAGATAATCTTGTCAATGAACATAAAGAAGGAGCTCTTAACTTGAGATGCATAAACTTTTTTTCTTCAATAGTATTTTATTTTCCCAATTATATGTAAAGATAATTTTCAACATTTATCTTTGTAAGATTTTTAGTTCCAATTTTTCTCTCCCTCCTTCCCTTACTTCTTCCCCCTCCCTAAAGTAGCAAACAATCTTATATAGACTATCCATGTACAATCATTCTAAACATGTTTTTATATTTATCATATAGTGAAAGAAAAGCCAGAACAAAAAGGAAAAATCATCAGAGAGAAAAAGAAGGAGGAAAAGCTGAAAATACTATATTTTGATCCATATCCAGCCTCCACAGTTCTCCTTTTGAATACAGATGGAATTTTCCATTCCAAGTCTTTTAGAATTGTCTTAGATCGCCACATTGCTGAGAAGAATCTGTCATAATTGGAGTTCCATAAACTTTTTGAAAATTACTTTAATTCTATTTAAATATAATTTGTTTCATCTGTAGTGCCATGTACTTTATTTTATTCATTTAAAAATTGCTCTGTGGAGTCTATACCCTTCACCAAACTGTAAAAGCGGTTTGTGATACCAAAAGAGTTAAGAAAACTTCTATTAGATTATATGCAAGATTGTAGCTTAGAAAAGTTTTGAAATCAGCCTTTCTCTTTCTTCCCTATGTCTTTCTCTTTCCTGTTCATAAGAGGCATTCTAGCCAAACTGTGCTGGGATCTAGAGTCAGGAGACTTGGATTATAAACTAATTATCAAGTGTCGTTTCCAGGCAGATGATTCCCAGATCTAGATATCCAACCTGACTCTCCTGAGCACTTGTCCTGATCAGCCGTTTTTGGCTAGTTACAGTTGGATGTGCTAAAGAAGTCTCATATTTAGAGTATCCAAAACATGGTAGGTAGACGGTTACTCATTATCTCTCCCTCACCCTCTCCATTCTTTTTCTAATTTCTATAAAAGGCATTTTATGAATTCTTGTTGATCAATTTATTAAGATTGAATAATTACTAGCCATGTAAACATGGGGAAATCATTTAATTACTCAGAGTTTTATTTTCCTCATCTGAATAATAGGGATAGCACTATCTGTAGTACCTATCTCACATGGTTGGGATGAGGCTAATACAATATACCCAGAGCATATTGTGTATATATTCATTATTATTATCTCCTTAACCTATTTGAGGATCTAACCATCTCAATACTATCCTCTGACTATCCAAAGCCCAATCCCTGTATGATAGCAGCCCATTCAAGCATGCTCACCCTCAAAATGTCCCATGCTCACAATTGACTTTTCTTCATTCTCACTCAACCAAAATTCTAATTCCTTTCTTTGGCCTCAGTTAAAGGTCATAATGCAAATCACACCAATATATGAAAGATTAATAAAACTTAGACCTTCTAGATATGTTCACATTTCAGAAGAAAATCCAAATGGATCTATAAATTTTGGAATGCCAGGGATCATGAGAAAGAGACACATTGATGTTATAAAACTTTTCTCAGCCCTCATAATCACATCATGTAGACAGACATATGCTCTGCCTATGAATGAGGTAGGTAAGTGCTGACTATGTGGTTCCTAAGAATAGGGTGCAGGCTAATTTTACTTGTTCTATCTGGTACTTAAAATAGTTACACACAGATTGGCAGTTGGAATCATAAAATTTTAAACATGGAAGAAATTTGAGAAATGCTGTGGAAAATGAAAGTTGTGCCACAAGATTGGAAAAGGACAAATATCCCAATTTTAAAAGGAAGAGGTTGGAGATTGGGGGCAGAGACTAGTCTACCATAGACCAATGACCAGAGACTAGTCTACCATAGACCAATAGTCTACCATATAGACCAATGAAATTTACTTTGATTCCTAGAAAAATGGATCATCAAAGAAATTATGAGTTAATATTTGAAAAGGGAAATGATGATTATAATGAACAAATAAGTTTTTACCAAGTCAAGCCAGAATGACCTTATTTCTTTTTCTTGAAAGTGTTACTAAATTGAAAGAAGAGGCGAATGCTGTAGATACAGTTTACCAAGATTTTTCCCAAGGCATTTATTAAATTATCTTATATTATTCTTGTGGTGAAGATATAGAGATGTAGACTAGATAACAATGTAATTAAATAGATTCAGAACTAGAACTAGAAGACCCAACTCAAAAAATAGTTATTAATGGCTTGATGTGAGTGTGGCAGGATGTCTCACAGTGGTTCTGTAATGTTTAACATATCTATCATCAGATATCATCAAGAACTTAAAAAAGACATAGATGACACTTATCAAATTTATAGATGACACAAAGTGGGAAGGATAATTAGCACATAAGCTTATAAAGAATTAAGCCTCCTCTGTTCCTTCCCTGAGTAAACTTCAAGGTGTAAGTGACTTTTTTTTTTTTTTAGCCATTTTCCTATCTCTACCTGTAGTTCTTTAATTTCTCTCCTTTTTGTGTGTGTGTGTATGTTGGGCTAATTCTTTTTTTTTTTTTTCTATTTTTCCCTGGTCTTTTATTGAATGTAATTTTTATTGCATTGTAATCTAAAAAAAATGCATTTACTATTTCTGCTTTTCTGTATTTGATTTTGAGGTCTTTGTGTCCTAATATATGGTCAATTTTTGTGTAGGTTCCATGAATTGCTGAGAGGAAAATGTACTCCTTTCTGTTTCCATTCAGTTTTCTCCAAAGATATATCATGCCTAACTTTTCTAGTATTCTATTTACCTCTTTAACTTCTTTCTTATTTATTTTGTGATTTGATTTATCTAGTTCAGAGAAAGCAAGGTTGAGGTCTCCCACCATTTATATTTTGCTGTCTATTTCTTCTTACAGCTCTCTTAACTACTCCTTTAGAAATTTCCATGCTATACCACTTGGTGCATATATGTTTAGTATTTATATTGCTTCATTATCTATAGTACCCTTTAGCAAGATACAGTTTCCTTCCTTATCTCTTTTAATTAGATCAATTTTTGCTTTTGCTTGATCTGAGATCAGGATGGCTACCCCTGCCTTTTTTTTTTTTTTTTTTTTTTTTACTTTACCTGATGCATAATAGATTCTGCTCCAGTCTTTTATCTTTCCTCTGTATGTATCACTCTGCTTTAAATGTGTTTCTTGTAAACAACATATTTTAGGATTCTGGCTTTTAATCCACTCTGCTATCCACTTCTGCTTTAGGGGAGAGTTCACCCCATTCACATTTATGTTTAAGACTACTAATTCTGTATTTCCTGATATCTTATTAATCATTGGGCTAATTCTTATGAATTGAAGTTCTGCTAATTCTTATGAGGATGGTATTGGAAATGATTGGACATAATCTCTGCAGCCTCTGGGGCACTATTTTAGGCCAAATCCTTAGTCACAAGGCAGGATGTTTTCAACTTGTCTATCCCTCCCTTTCCCTTTCCTCCTTTGCTTTAAGTCAACTTATCCTTTTGAGGTTGGGGTTAGAAAGTGTTGAGACACAGTGATATTCTCAGAGATTTCTATACTAGGATGACCCACATAAGTTTTTATTTATTGCTACTATCTCTAGGGAAGATATCTGGAGGAGTGAAACTAAGCAAATATTCTAAGCATTAATATTTTCTGGTGTTAAATTAAAAAAAAATCACCATGTTCTATTCCTCTTAATTTTAGGGATTCAGTTCTAATTAAATTTAGAGTATATAATTCCTTCATTTGGAGGTTGACTAGTTGAAGAAGATTATAAAGAGAGTCACTAATCTACCATGTTGCTGATCATATGATTCCAGCTATATAAGCCAAAGAAATCTTGCATTAGAGTGACATTAATATCTTCCATGAATAAGGGAGCAATAATCCTATTTATTCTGACTGTATGTGACCTTATCTGGAGTAGTGTCTAATTCTAGATACTGCAGTTTAAGAAGAACAGTGATAAATTGAAGAGCACCCAGGGAATACTATCCAGAATAAAGAATGAACTCAAAATCTTATCATTTGAGAATCATTTGAAGGGACTGGTGAGAATAGATGCCTCAGGGGGAATAGTATAGCTGGCTCCACGTACTTAAAAGACATTTGAGTAGATGGGATTAGATTAGTTCTGTCCTGGTCCCAAAGAAACAAAAAGAGGCAACTTTTGACTGATTAAAAAAAAAGCTTCCTAATAATCAGAGCTTTCCAAAAATGAAGGACTTCCTGGAGAGGTGTGAGATTCCTTTTCATTGGAGGTCTTTGAACAATGATAGGTTATGCCACTTGTAACTTCCTTTTAGGTATAGTATCATATAAGTTTGCTACTCATGTCTTTTCTAACTCACATTTTGAGAACCTATGTTTTTATTTTACAAATGAGGACCAAAATTGACTTAAGTAAACACAAACTAGAGCTTATGTAGCGCTTTAAGGTTCATAAGGCATTACACATATATAATCTCATTTTATCCTCAAAACAACCTGATGTAGGTGCTATTATTATCTCCATTTTACAGATGAAGAAATGGAGGCAGAGTTGAGATTAAGGCTCAGATCTTTTAACTGCCATTCATATATTCTTTCTACCACAACATGCTGCATTGGGCTTCATTTATTCTATGTTCCAATAAAGTTCACCCTGCCCCCTCCCTTTTGCAATGAGGCTGGTATCAAAGAATCAGTCTGAGCCAGTGTCTAAATTGTAAATTCAAGATCAAAAAGCCTTGTGGAATTTGTCTCTCTAAATGTCATTAGATGGCGGCAGCTCTTGTAGTTCCAGCCTGCCACAAAGACTGTGGTTTTATGCTTTGCTGACTTCCAGATAGGACTACTGTAACTGATCATTTCACCAGTTCCCAGGTGGGTCTCCATAAGTTATAGCATCAGCAGAAAAGTTGGCCAGGTGCCCTTTTTGTAATGAACTTTCACAGTGCATTAATCCACTCTGCAACCCACACATTATTCAAGAAAATCTGATTCCATAACAGAACTTTCAAGGATAGGAACGTTTTAAGGTAGGATTGGGGAGCTTGGAGAATAATATCCCCTTATACTTAGAAATTGAAAATAATGAGTAATGATGTTTTTGAGCCAATGACCAACATAAGATTTCAAATCCTGCACTTAGCTCCATGGCCAGCCTTTCAGGGATAAGGAGTAACCACCCATTATGTGGTCTGTTTTCAGGAGAATGGGAAAGTCATCCCTCCACCATCAGTACCAAGCTTTGTGACTTCTGAAATTCCTAAATTGTTGTTATAGTTCTCAAGAAAAAACCAAGATAGAGTATTTACACTTGGTCAACATGCAAATATCTCTGAGAAATATAACATACTAAGCTGGTATTAGACAGTTATGCCTCAATATGAAATGATCAAGCAGGTTTTGGTAATAGTGGACTCAGGAGGGAATATTAATCAGGCTTCAAGAAATAAGAAGAGAAAATATTAGCACTGAATACTGAGAGAAAAAGAGAGGCGAGGAATGAGGGATTAAAGGGAAGAGCTCAGTAAAGGAATATCAAAGATAAATCCCTATTTCACAATTTGGCAAAGTACTAATCCTACTCAACACCCTCAACGTTTCATTTATACTAGAATATGCATTTGATTGTGGAAAAATAAATTTAAATGGGGCCCAGAAGGAATGGTATCACCACAATCAATCAAGAAGCATTTATTAAGCATTTTCTACATGTCAAGAACAACGCCAAGTACTCGGGTTACAAAAACAAAAGTGAAAAAGTTATTGTAATTAAGGAGTTTAGTTTCTATTTAAGGAGAAAATATGCATACATATAAGTATATGTCAGATAAATACCTAACAAATACACAAATATAAGTATTATAAAAGAAACCAAAGGTTAGGGGGAAAATATGTCTTTCTCCCCATCCAAATTCATAGACCCCTTGAAATCCTTTGGAGGCCTGTTAGAATTCTTACAAGGTACTAAGTCACTGGAATTGATAGAAACAATAATTATCTAATTTAGCATGGTGCTTAACAGTTCTCTAGTTCACTAATGAACTTAGTACTTATTAGAAGTCACACCTTTCACACCTTTAAGATTCACACCTTTAAGAGAGCATATATAAAGTAGGAGCCTCAACCAGGATTGAGTCCAGGAGATTCACAAGTCAGAAGAGACAAGCCCACTCTCAGAGGCGGAGTCAAATTCATTCCAGCTTCCACCTTTTTGCTGGCTGGAGAGATTTGGAGGAAGAGAGGCTGGCAGAGACAAAGGACTAGTGGCAAGAGCTCTTGGAACCAAGCAGAGACAGGCCTCAAAGAAAGCTAACTGGGTTATTTTGAAGGAGGCTATAAAGGACTGGACTTTAACAGCTGGCTGCATTTGAGGTGATTATTACACAGAACTGAAGCAAAGGCTGCCTTCAGAAGCCCCACAAGAAACCTGCTTTCAGAGAACATTACATTTTAGAGAAGAACATTATAGAGGCCCATGGACTTCAGATTAAAAACCCTTCATGTAGTGAAAGGAGCATAGAAATTGAAGTCCAAAGAACTAGAACATAATTCCTGGGCATTGTTACATAATATGAACACAACGTAACATAATATAAAGAGGAATAAGTAATAGGTAAAGGTAATAGCTTTCAAGATCAAAGGAATGGTACTAATTACCTTGTACATCCCTCTTTATTTCATAGATGCAAAGGAAAGGCCATGAAAGATTGATTAAGAGATTTGCCTAAAGTCATACATTTAATAAGCAGCAGAGATGGGATTTGAACCCATGTCTTCATCTTTTAATTCCAAGTTCAGTAGTTTTTCCAGTATGTCATGGCTTTATAGGAATTACAGAAGTTTAGCTTTGGTAGACAAAGTGAATGTTGATGCTTATTCTCCTCTCATGACATCTGATTTTCTTCCACATAGCCTTAACTATTTTACCTCTGGCAAAAGCCATCCAGAACTTGCATGATATCTCCATGTTCCTCCAATTGCCTCTCATGGTCCAGGTTTGAGTTAGGTCCTGAATTTGAATCTTGCTTCAGACGCTTACTACCTCTTGTAAACCAGGTAAGTTGCAACATCTTAGCAGCTCGTTTTCTCATTTGTAAAACAGGGATAATAATAGCATCTGCCTCATAAGTTGTTGTGAGGACAAAACAAAATAAAATTTGTAAAGTTCTTTACAAATATTATGGCACTATATAAGTATTAGCTATTATTGTGGTTCGTCAGGGGATTCTGGGTTCCTGCAGAAGTAGGTCACTGAGTATTATTAAGAAATATTAATGAGTGGTGATAACATGCCCTATAGATTTGGCTTGAAAGCTATATATCTGATTTTACATGACTGAATTTCATTTTGGGAAGAATGCATAGTTGCAAGGTATTTTTGTGACAAATTATTAAATTACAAGTCAAGCTAGAAAGGGGCCTCCAGTGATAATTTTGTCCTGTTTTCTGCTTTCAGGAAAGATTGTTGGTATACCACTTAGAAGAAAAAGATTCTTTATTATATATGATCTTGAAAAGAGGATTTGCAGCCTCTTTGTAATTCCCATGCCTATTCTATCTCTATTTTAGGTTTATTGGATTTTAAAATGCTATTCTTTTTGATGTGAAGGTATTGTGCAGGGAATTCAACCTCTGAGTCAAGACTTTACTCAGTGGTCAAGCTCTTAAGATCGAGTTTATAGTGGCATGCATTTACCATTGGGAGAGTATATGCTTTTAGTTCTATTTCTGGATTAGATATGGATTTGCAGTGATCTATCCATTTTATCACCTATTCTCTTTTCAACAAATGACCCACATGTTTGGCATGTGACATTCAAAGGGTTAGAGTATTTGAGGAACTGATGCACATCTAAAATATTTATATTTAGTATCTATAACAAAGTTTTGGTTGAGACATGAACAGACAATTTGTGAGAGAAGAAATTCAATTGATTATAACCATAAGATATTCAAATTCTCTAATAACTGAAGAAATATAAGTCAAAACAACTGTAAAATTCCATCTTCCATCTTATTTTATTTATATTTCAGTAATAAAAATAACAAAACATGATAAAATTCAATATTGACAGAGCTGTGAGGAAATAGATATTTTAATACATTAATGATATGAATTTGGATTGGAGCAAACATTTTGGAGAAGAATATGTAATATGAGTTACAAAATTCATCCTACCAATGAAATATTATGGCCTCTTGCTGGAGAATACAAAAAAATGGCCACATAAAAATGAGGACCCACTATGGAGTTAAGAAAAATCTGAGTTAAAAAAAATAAAAAATAAATTAAAAACATTTTTAAAAGAGTAAATAAGAAGATCTGAGTTCAAGTACTGATTCTTATATTTACTAACTGTATGATTATCGGTAAATCTAAGTGTCCTAGGAAACTCTACAAAACTGTCACTTAGTGACAGGCTAGTTACCAATGTTCACTGATGGAGGAATTTTGAGTGATCTTTGATGAAAACACAGTTCTAAGAACTGTCACTTAGTGACAGTTTAGAAAGTTTAGGAAGACTCAAGTCAAACAAATTTAAACCATCACTGTGGTTAAGAAGGAGGAATAAACACAAATTTCTGTAGAAACCATTGGATATAACATTCCAAAAGTTGGAACCTTTGGGTTCTTAAATCCAAACTGTTGAACATTAATGAAATTCAATGAAAATAAATTTTTACTATTAATGTGCTATGTTCAGAGCTCTGAGATAAGTGCTGGAGGATACAAAAATAATTTATGAAGCGTACAGTTTTGTAAAAGAATGCAACATAGATAAAAATAGCCAAAATGTACAAGTAGAACATAAAATATGATTATTAAATATACTTTGAAAGCTATTGATATAGAATAATATTTAAGTAAAAAGTTCAATGTGTAATTTGACCACTTTGTCATTAATTTTAACTATTTTTAAAAATTCATACTCTCATTTCATTATAGGGTGACAGAAAAGGATACCCTTAGTTCCCACTTTCAACTCTGTACTGATTAAACTCACTTTCTCCATTTGTCTTGACCCCTTAGTGAATCAGTTTAACTATATTCTAGCTTTTATTCTTAAATCCCTAGTTCCTCTATCTTGTTGTCAATCACTCCTTATACATCCCCAACCCTAGATTACTGTCACCATCTGCCTTCTTTGCTCTGTCAGATACTGCTGAACAAAACTGGGGGATGTTATGAAACTATGCTACCTAAGTGGACTAAAAGGTATGTTATCTAATATTTGTGGCACTCTCACTACAGCAAGGAAACAATTTTGCCATTCTCTAACTATAGACATAGTCATAGTCATAGTCAATAGGCATTTATTAAGCACCTATTATGTACTAGTCACTCTGTTAAACACTGGGGATACAAATAGTATCAAGTCTCTGGTCCTTTCATCTAAACTAAAGGTACTGAAGAGGTCTTGAATATTTATGACAAGTTGATTCTGAGGAAAATGTTTATGAAGTTGAAATCAAACAGAGTAGCTGGTGAGAAATGAAAAAAAGACAATATCAACAATCCTACTCTCCACAGCAACCGTTTCAAAATTTTACATCTTTCTTTGGACCTCCTATAATATTCTCTTCCATGAAACTATCAACTGAGGACTTCAACTTATACTTCAGTGAAAAATTGAGATCATTTAATAGAAGTTCCTCCTTCTCTGACTCCTATTCATCTTATATCACTCAGTCTTGTTAGCCTATTATCTCTTCCTTCATACTTGACTCAGATGAAAAGGATCCTTTTCTCCCTGCCAAGACCAGTTCATCTACATATACCCTTGATCCCATTCTCTCTCATCTTCTCTAGTAGCTTGTCCTTCCTATCATTCTTGGCCTAGAGACAGGAAATAGATAATAGGAAGCTGTTGAAAAATAACACTGAATTACATAAATATTCAGGCTTACAAAGGAACATTGTAGTCACATAGACCAATCCATAATTGAAAAAGAATTCCTTTGTAAAATACTCAAGAGGTTATTCAACCTTTACCTATACAATAAGTGAAGGTAATTCCAATAGCACTTGGCAATGCCAATTCTACTCTGGCCAGTGATAATTATTGGGAAGCTTTTCACTATATTATTCTCAATTTGTTAGCCTATAACTGTAGGCAACTTCTATTCATTGCTCTTTTTTCCTATCCACTGGAATTAAGCAAAACAAACTTAATCTGTCTTCTGCATAATATAATCCTTTAAATATGTGAAAACAAATTATCATGAAGCCTTTAACTGTTCACTTCTTCAGGCTAAATATCCCCATTTCAACCAGTCTTGCAAGTCCTTTGTCATGAATTCCCTGTTGGACATTTCCACCTTGATATTCCACAGGTATTTCATATTCAACATATACAATACAAAACTTAGTATTTCTTTCCTCTAAAACTGCCTGTCCTCCAAATTATCTTATTTCTGTTGAAGGCACCACTATTGTCTCAGTTACAAGTTTATAACCTCAGAGTCATCCTTGACTACTCTCTTTTTCACTCTCCATATTCAATATTGTCAATTCTACTACCACATCTCTCAATCCATTCCTTTCTCTCCAGTCACATGGCCATCAACCTATTGCAGTCTCTCATCACTTTTCATTCTGATTATAGTAACAGACTCAAAATTGGTTTCTCTGCTTTTCCTCTCTTTCCTTGATTTCAAGAAGTTGACTTTTGTTTTATCATTGTATCCCCTGTAACTTGTGAAGAGCTTCACATGCAGTAGAGACACAATAAATATTTGTAAATTGAATATAACATGATCTCAACATGTTTCTCCTTTCTGATTGCCATTATTTGGATGATTTTCTATTTTTCAGTGTTAATCTTTTTTTTTTTTTCTTTTCTCTTTTCTTTTTCTTCTTTTTTTCTCTTCTTTTTTTATTATAGCTTTTTACTTACAAGATGTATGCATGGGTAATTTTTCAACATTGACAATTGCAAAACCTTTTGTTCTAACTTTTACTCTCCTTCCCCCCACCCCTTCCCCCAGATGTCAGGTTGACCAATTCTCAGTGTTAATCTCAAAATGTGATATCTACAATTGAACAACTCATTTATGATCTAATCAGGACAGAGTATGGTGGTACTGTCAGCTTCCAAATTCTCGGGATGATACCTTAAAATGCAGCCTAATCTAGATCTTTTTTTTTTTTTTTTAAACAACCATATCACACTCTGACTTTTAGAGAGCTGGAATTCATTGGTCATTACTCTTCCCTTTTGTATTTTGGAAGTTGAACATTTTTAACGAATCTAAATGTAGGATTACTCCCCATGACTAGTTTTCTCTTCTATAAGATTTCCCTATATCTAACTTCTCCATTTTACATGTCTTAGTTTTTCTTTTTTATAGAACTATCTAGGAACCTCTCCCTACCATTCTGGTTGTTGATGTTTTTTTTCGGTTGTTTTTCAGTCATGTTTGACTCTTTGTGACCCCATTTAGGGTTTTCTTGACAGATATACTAGAAGAGTTTGCCATGTCCTTCTCCAGCTTATTTTAAAGATGAGGAAATGAAGCAAACAGGATTAGTGATTTGTTCAAGGTCACATAGTTTAAGCCCATATTTGTACTCAGATCTTCTTAACTCCAGCCTGGCTCTCTATCCATTGCACCACCTAGTTGCCTATTTTGGGTAGTACATCAACTTAGAAGACTCCTTAAATTTAGTTGAAAACTTAGGTTCATGAAAACATGAACTTACAGTTCATGTAAACTTATCCTTTCCTTTCAATAAAAAAGATCAAGACTGAACCTGTGATTTCATTGATTTGGGTCCTCTACCATTTTAGATGGGCAACTTGGAGCTTAGAGAGTTCCTCAGAGTACCTAAAGGTTAAGTGACAAAACTAAATATCAGAGCTAAGATTTGAATCTGGATTTTTTGAAGGTCTGAAGACAATTCTCTATCAATTATGTAATCCTAACACTTAAGTTTTTAAAATTATCTTTAAAATAGACAACTATTCAAGACTTTAAAGTCAAGATTTAAAATGATTTTAATCAGTGAGTCAAATTGGTGGGGAAGAAACCTATATTAAGACCATAGTCTCCTTAGAACTGCCCTCTAACCCAGATATCATGATGTAGTAGAAAGACATTTTAAATAGATCAATACTTTAAAGTCATAAAAGGCTTCTTAGTTTAGTAAATAGAAAACTAACCTCAGCAGAAAGAGACCTAGGTTCAAAGTAGGAACCTCTGGAACATACAATGTGGGGGGCTCTGGGCAAGTCATTTAAACTCTCAATGATCTATACAATTCTAAGAATAATTATAAAGAAGGTACCAACCTAAATTGGTAGAAGAAATTTCCTCATCTGGAAATTCCTTTTATTGGTTGCTCCCTAACTCTTTAATACTTTTATCATTCCCTCAGTTCTTAAGAATTTTAAACTACAACAGGTATTTATGGCCACACAATTAGAGAGAAAAAGAACTGCAAGATCACATACTTCAATTCTGTCATTTTCTAGCTGAGAAAAACAAGGCTCATTGAGATAAAATGAATTGTCTTTGTCAGGAGTCAATAAAAGCATTTCGCTGCTGAGAGAATAAGTATGTACATTGGTGATTGTTAAAATATGACTTCTACTCAGGCTGAGATGCAGGAGAATGGAGTTTTGTCATAAAAGCTACATCTTTGCCCCAGCCTATAAAAAAAAGAGTGATGAATCATTTGCAGTTATTTGATCTTTTTGTCTTTTCCCTGGGCAGAAGACAGACTAGAATAAAGCAGAATGAATCTATGATAGAGTTAAGAGATGGGACCATGAGCTTTTAAAAAGAGGTGGAAGAATATGGACATGAGCTGTCTTCTCTCTCCTTTCTCATTCTCCAAGGAATTGAAAATGTCAGCCTTGGAACAGTAATACATGAGAATTATGTTTGTTGTTTTAACTAGAATTGTAGAATTGTTTTGGGTTTCATTAAAACTTGTGAAATGGTTGCTTTTAATCTTTTATTGTTTTCTTCCATGTCTTACAAATTAGCTTCTATTCTAAAGAGGTATTTCACTTTGCTGCCATGTTTCTCTGCTTCACAAAGCTATCAGATGCTCACAGGTTCTCTTCAGAAAGAGATGCAAAGTTGTTGCCAATTGGTTTCAGATAGTTAGATACCTGACTAAGGCAATCTAGGGCTCTTTTGATGTCCATGTTATTGCTGATGTCTTATGTAGATTAGAGTTCTCTAGGAAAAGACAATCATCAATACAATTCAATCAATTCAACAAGCAATTACTAAGGTTATACTATGTATTAGTAAGCCCCTTAAGGAACTTACATTCTCCCATGGAGAAGGTCTCTTCCATTTCCTCAAATATAGATAGAAGGTGGAATAGGGAAATAGACATGGTGGCATTTTTGTTTTGTTTTGTTTTGTAACTACATTCCTGACCTATTTGTTCATACATAAAATAAACTCAGATTTAAAGGGTTTTTGGTACCTTCACATATCACAAAGTAAATAAAAAGTGATCAGAGTAGAGGGAGTTCAGTGGAGAAGGCTAACTGGGACCTTAAAAAAAGATGTATGTAGAGATGGCAATTGGTCTGAACTTTGAATGGAGCAAGGAATTCCAAGGCATTGCATTCTAGGCACAAGGGCCACCAATGAAAATGCACCCACGTAGGGAATAGAATGTTGTGTAAAGGGAATGGCAAATAGGTCAGTTTGACTTTATTTTTATCTATTTTCCATTTTTCAGTCAATAGCTTGTTTACATTGGTTAAGTCAGAGCTATTGTGATTGCCTGCATTATTTTCCTCTCATTCTTTTCCTTTCCTCTAAGTTGGTATAAATCCTCAACTTTTCTCTAAGAGTTTGATGTGACTAAGAGATGGCTGATTTGGAAATGATTCTCATATGAGAGTTAGTTGTTTCCAGTCTAGTCATTCAGTGCTCACCATGCCCAGTGCCTTTCTTTTTTCTTTTTGAGAAAATACTCATATTATAAGGTGCCAAGCTTCTGGGTAATTTCTAAATCTTTGGCCTTTTTTGTTTCTTAATCACAAGCATACATACACACTCACATACACAAACAGACACACGAATAATGGGTAGTTAGGTGGAATAGCAGATAGTGTCAGGCCTTTGTGTGACCTTGGGCAAGTCACTTAACCCTATTTCTTTCAGTTCCTCATCTGTAAAATGAGCTAGAGAAGGAAATGGCAAACTATTCCAGTATCTTTGTCAAGAAAACCCAAACAGAATTGAAGTTAGACATGAGCAAAAAAATGACAACAAAGACAAATATGCACGTTATAGGTTATTACATTTATTACATATATGTGTGTATACATATATATTGTGTTTATGTATATATGCACCTTTGCATTTACATTGTATAAATGTACATATCTATATATACTATCTTCTTGGCCTGGCATCTACCTTTCCTTTTGTCACCAATTATAAAATAATAATTTCATTTTGATTCAAGGAGTCTTCCTAAGTCTTTTGTATTATTTATGTATCTCATTCTCTGCAACAGATATCCAAAAGAGAAAAATATGCCCAAACAGTAACTATGTGCATAGTGGTCCTCGCCTTTGTTCATAGAACAACCTACGGTGAACTAGCTGAGTTTAGTATGAAATGAAATTTCATGCTGCTTTTGGTTACAAATTGAAACCAACTGCCAACAACTTTATAGCTCTTTCTAAAGAGAACCTGTGAATAATGTTTAAAATTAGCTGCAATCTTCCTATTGTTTAAAAATTCTGAAGTTGTAAAAATGTATTGATCAGGTGAAAACACATTTTGATTGTTCCTCAAGTGTGAATGTGGCCTGGGCTTCCCCCTACCTGCAATAAGTTTATTCTTATTGATTGATGTTTATGCTCTCCAAGATCAATATAAAACCATTGAGCTAGTCAGAATCAGAATAATAACCCAGGAGAAAACATACTCCAAGAAGAACTCCTTGAACAGAGAGAAGGGAAGCATCTCAGTACCTCTTTCCTCCACCATAGTCAGTATGTGAGCTTCAAAGATTCAAAGAGTTTTGTACATTTCCTCTTCCATCCACCAAGGAAAGACACAGACATAGATTCACAAAGAGCTTGGTGAGGGAAGGGGGGAGGGCAGGAAATTACATTATATTTAAGATCATATCTTAAGGACTCTGGCAAAGTATCACAAGTAGCTATGTTGTACTTCTGTTACATATAGTGTCTAAGCCTGAGATCAAGTTTTCTTTGGATTTTACATATATTTGCTGGCATATGTCATAGAATTTTGGGGGGTTATTTTGTACCAAATATTCATATATACTACCTTAGTAAATATCTTTTTTCTAAAAACTGATTAAATTTGGCTGACTGATAAATCAGTAGGGAAGTGGATTAGTTAGGAATCATAAACTATAATAAGAAATTCATCTCCCTCAAATATACAGGGCTATTCTTAGACTGTCAGGAAACAGTGACCATGTTCTGCCCATTCAAGTAGGGTTTGATAAAGTATTAAACTGAGAGTGTCCATATGAATGTAGATTAGTGTAGTTTCTCTGCTAACATATTAAATAATTAGTTGGTGAATAAATATCTCCCATTTTTAGTTTGAAACTTTAAACAATTATTTGAGGATAGTGATTCTTATTAGCAAAGGCTGGATTTTAGCACAACAAAAAGAGCATAATGCATAGACTATGCATGGAGCTGATTTCCAGTGAACCATACATATTGTGGAGTTAGGACTTTGTGATGATGCAATAGCTCCATGATAATGTTATGGGATATTTTGGTCAAAGAGAATTAGCCAGTGAGATAGGAAAAACCAAGTATTCACTAGACCTTGAAAGGAAGTGAATCAACCATTTCTTTCCTAAAT
Source organism: Sarcophilus harrisii (assembly GCF_902635505.1). Lineage (NCBI taxonomy): Eukaryota > Metazoa > Chordata > Mammalia > Dasyuromorphia > Dasyuridae > Sarcophilus > Sarcophilus harrisii. The sequence goes on along the minus strand of NC_045427.1, from coordinate 113,164,228 downwards.
GTATAATATTAAACTCTCTCTTTAGGATGCTCTTGACTTCTAGCAGTGATTGTAACTACAAACATATGTATTACCTAGCCATGCCTGCTCTGGCTGCCATTTCTGTTTTGTCTTTCCTTGATCATAGGAGCTCCAACAGCAATCCTGAGAGATAGTTGAATTGGAGTATTTTCCATAAGATTATAGAACCTAATGCTAGATATACTTTGGGAGGAGTTTCTTGCAATTACTATAACTCTCTTTGCATACAACAACTATCAATAAAAGAAGGAGCCCAACCTCTGATCTAGTTAGCCAAAGTTTATTTACTTTGAGGGATTTATTTGAACATTGTAGAATCTAGAAGAAAATAAAATGCATATCAAGCAGTCTAGCAAAATCTTTCACGCCTTGATGTTATCAATATCAATCTTCCAATAGATTCTAATAGGAATTTTAAAAAAGAATTTGATTTTTATTTTGGGAATTAATATATGTTTTTGAGTCTTTTGTGTTTTTGGTATTTCTTTTTCTATGAGTGAAATAAATAGCCACACTATAGCTAATCTACTGTGTATATTGAACATCTTTCTATTCCCTTTTGAGGAGACCCTAAACATCTCTGGCACTGTTGTTCAAAGGGCCAGAGACTGAAAAAGAGTATGGTCTTCTTAAAAGTCAAGCCCCCTAAGCACTGAATCCAGCCCTGATGAGGAAAGGGAACTAGAATCTCTAAAAGGATGGGCAATAGATCTTCCCTTAGCAGATATCCTATGTCCTTAACACTTCTCTACCTCCTTTTCCATTGTTTCACTATTATCAATCATGAAAAAAAAGATTCTAAGTCCAATCTCATGTATAAGCAAACCTTATTTTGTAGTTTAATTTCTTTTATGCGGGTTATAGTCAAAGAATTCATTACTTAGTGGCCAATTTGCTTTTTGTTTAAACTTAATAGTATTTTATCTTTCCAGATACATGCAAAGATAGTTTTCAGCATTTTAAAAAAAATTCTGAATGTGGATGACATTTTCCATCCCAAGTCTATTGGAATTTTCCTAGATCATTGTCTTGTTGAGAAGAGTTAAGTCTATCACAGTTGATTATCACACCATCTTGCTATTATTTTGTACAATGTTCTCCTGGTTCTGCTCACTTCATTCAGCATCAGTTCATGTAAGTCTTTTCAGACTTCTGAAATCAACTTGCTCATCATTTCTTTTAAAAAAATAATAAATAGCCTTTTGTCTTCAAAATGCATGCAAAGATAGTTTTCAATATTCACCCTTACAAAAGCTTGAATTTGGAATTTTTCTCCCTCCCTTTCCCGCATTCCTCTCCCCTAGATAGCAAGTAATCCAATATAGATTAAACATGTGCAATTTTTCTAAACATATTTCTATATTTATATGCCACATAAAAAAAATCAGATCAAAAAGGAAAAAAAAAAGATAAAGAAAAATCCCCATAAGCAAACAACAAAAAAAGTGAAAATACTATGTTGTGATCTTTATTCAGTCCCTAAAGTTCTCTTTCTAAATTCAGATAGATCTCTCTATCACAGGACTATTGGAATGGCCAAGTTGTTTTTGATGAATCTTTCTTCTTTGAAAGGCTGGTTCCAGATGCCAGATATAATCTATACCTATTCTCTACTAAAAGTAGGCTACTTCCTTCTATGATTGGGTATAGTCTCAGATTGTGTGAAAGAATGCTGTCAAATAACACTTAATAAACCTCACTCTTAGCCACAGGCATTCCCTAGTACATGTTATCAGCCCATGGACACTTACCAAAGGTTCCAGATTGTCCCCAGATGTTTTATTTGAGTGTGAGTGTTAATTGTTTCCTTTGCTTTTATAAACTCTAAGCAATTTCTGTCCTCTCTCTACTTTCTAAGGAGAGATTGTCTTTAATTTTCCTCTGAAGAAGTTATTAATGTCTTGTTCTTCTATGCTCTTCCATCATTATAAGCTATCTGCCTTATAGCTTATCCCAAATGGAAACATGTATTTTTGAATCCTCTTCATTACTTCCTCATGATGACCAATTCATATACACTTTATATCCTGATTCCTTTAATTTTCTGAAGAGGTTTATCAAAGACTCTTCAAGGAACCAAATCTTTCATCCTTCCTTTTCTTTCCTGTCCATTTTTAAGCTGACTCCAATATAACAAAAGCATATTAACACTAATGTCTTGAAAGAATAATATAAAAATTACCTGAAAATTATCAGATAGACTTTAAAAAAAGAATAAGATACCTGATTGCTCCAAGGATGTCAAAGATAATATGAAAAGCCCAATATATATACCAACATATTCATAATAGCACTTTTTGTGGTAGCAAAAAAAAAATCTTGAAATAAAGTGGTAATTTTTTGTTTAGGAAATGGTTGAAAATTTGTGGTTTAAGAACATCATAGAATATTTTATGCTACATGAAAAACATGAATATGAAGAATTCAGATAAACATGGAGAGACTCATCTGAACTTAAAAATGAAGTAAGCAGAACTAGCAGTACAATAGGAAGAGCAGGAGATCATCTTATTTTTTTCTATTTGCTTCTTCAATTATTAACACACAGTATATACAAATAAACTTAATTAATTTACAATGGATAATATAAAAAGAATAATGCTAAAATAAAACCATATGCTGAGTAATCAAGTGACCAGTATTTGAGGGTTACTTACACTCTCAATTACCATTACTAGATCATTCATTTTCTTATTATATTCTTTTTATAATGAAGAGCTCATCAGATGGTACTTATTTTTGTTATACATCAGTGGTATTTATGGCTGGATACAATTGTAAATTGTGACCGATTATATAATATTCATGGGAAAGATAAGGTGTAGAGGTACTATAGCACAATTTGAATCCTACGAAGTTGTGCAAAAGAGAGCCCAGATATGAGAACATAATAATAAAAACCAGTAAAGGATTGTGGCCTTTCCAGAAACTTGAACTGATTTTCCTTTTTATGAAAGGAATTAATACTACAGTTACAAACAGGTTTTTTCAGATTTCTATAATATGTCCATTTCCCTTAACTATTTATTACATTAGCTTTTTCTTGGTGGCAGGGGTGAGAAAGGTAGGGGAAAGAGGGAGGCCTGGATCTACAAAGTTGATACTTGCCATACTCTTATTATGTTATTTGAGGACTAGCTAAATCAATTCAAATCTCTAGTTATTATATTGCAGGTCACACAACTGAGAGCATTATTTCATTTACTTTGCACAGGCTCTGAATGAAGCTTGTTAATACTGAGGTCTTTTTGGACATATATAGTCAGCTCAAGAGTTTCCTGCTGTTAGATTCTGAGCTCCACATTTGTCTAGTGTGGGTTTTATTTTGTTATAGCTGTATTTTTCCAAACAAAAACTGTTATTGTTTGGCTTTTTCCATTTTCAGGTGGTATTAAAACTGTTCTGTAGTCTAGAAGAACATTTTGACCTTGAACTGATTAAGTAGGTCAGGTCAAAGCTAAGAGAGTCCATAGTGATCTTTTAAACCCATCAAGTGTCTCTAGAAGTGTTTACTATAACACTAGAAGTGTATATGACCAAACATGGGTCATTTGCTTCTCTAAGTTTAACTTAACCCTATTTTCCTATAGGCAAGAAATATTGGGGACTGGACTTGTGATTTCATTGCTTTAGGAAATCCATGGATGATGATTCAATGCAATCTGTAACTTTCTCTGCAGATGATAGTCTTAGAAGATTATCTGCTTATAAAAGCAGGTAAGTGGCTTACCCAAGCTCACCCTGGTGGTATGTATCACAAGTGGGACTTGACTCAGATCTTTTGATTTCCAGTTCAATCCTTTGGCCATTGGTCCTTTGAGAGTGTGCATTTATGTAAAAACAGCCCTCTATGAAAGAGCAAAGTAAGAAGAATTGAAAGTGGGGGAACAGCTATGTGAACAGATATAATCATAAATAGAACACACAGAATTTTAACTGCCTATTTTGATTCTCTTGCTATTGTTGTTCATGCTTTATTCTTGAAGAAGAACAATAATACAAGAAGGGCAATGTTTTGATTTGCACATGAATTGGATTTAAGTGAGGCCGAGTTATGTAGGGTCATCAGCCTCACTCTTTCCTTCAGAATCATCAAGGTCTAGTGGGAAGATATAGGTCAGGATAACTAGGGATGGCTTGGAAGCAGTGGGAAACCTTGGCATAAGATAAGGTTTTTCCTGGTTTCAGTTTGTCTGAGGCAATGCCCATTGTGTGAAAGAGTATAAAAGAGTTCAAGGACAATAATGAATCATTCATATAATATAGAAGAAAGAAGAAAGGTGAAATGGAATAATTTTTATTACAAGAAAGTTGTTTACTTAATTTTTTTTTTATTGTTCTAGTCTCATGGCTTCTATCTTTTACAAATTAGAGCCTTAAACAGATTGACTTCCCCGTGGTCACACAGGTAGAAAAATAAGAGGCTAACAACAAGGGATACAAAGAGAAATTCCATTCAAAATTACTGTCGATAGCATAAAATATTTGGGAATCTATCTACCAAAGGAAAGTTGGGAATTATATGAGCAAAATTACAAAACACTTTCTATACAAATAAAGTCAGAATTAAATAATTGAAAAAATATTAAATGCTCTTGGATAGGCTGAGCGAATATAATAAAGATGACAATACTCCCTAAACTAATCTATTTATTTAGTGCTATACCAATCAGACTCCCAAGAAAATATTTTAATGATCTAGAAAAAATAACAACAAACTTTATATGGAAGAACAAAAGGTCAAGAATTTCAAGGGAATTAATGAAAAAAAAAATCAAATGAAGGTGGCCTAGCTGTACCTGGTCTAAAACTATATTATAAAGCAGCAGTCACCAAAACCATTTGGTATTGGCTAAGAAATAGATTAGTTGATCAGTGGAATAGGTTAGGTTCACAGGAAAATAGTCAATAACTATAGCAATCTAGTGTTTGACAAACCCAAAGATCCCAACTTTTGGGATAAGAATTCATTATTTGACAAAAACTGCTGGGAAAACTGGAAATTAGTATGGCAGAAACTAGGCATGGACCTATACTTAACACCATACACCAAGATAAGATCAAAATGGGTCCATGATTTAGGCATAAAGAATGAGATTATAAATAAATTGGAGGAACATAGGATAGTTTACCTCTCAGACTTGTGGAGGAGGAAGGAATTTGTGACCAAAGACGAACTAGAGATCATTATTGATCACAAAATAGAAAATTTTGATTATATCAAATTAAAAAGCCTTAGTACAAACAAAACTAATGCAAACAAGATTAGAAGGGAAGCAACAAACTGGGAAAATGTTTTTACAGTTAAAGGTTCTGATAAAGGCCTCATTTCCAAAATATATAGAGAACTGACTCTAATTTATAAGAAATCAAGCCATTCTCCAATTGATAAATGGTCAAAGGATATGACCAATTTTCAGATGATGAAATTAAAAATATTTCCACTTATATGAAAGAGTGCTCCAAATCACTATTGATCAGAGAAATGCAAATTAAGAAACTCTGAGATACCACTACACATCTGTCAGATTGGCTAGAATGGTAGGGAAAGATAATGCTGAATGTTGGAGGGGATGTGGGAAAACTAGGACATTGATACATTGTTGGTGGAGTTGTGAACGAATCCAACCATTCTGGAGAGCAATTTAGAATTATGCGCAAAAAGTTATCAAACTGTGCATACCCTTTGATCCAGCAGTGTCACTACTGGGCTCATATCCCAAAGAGATACTAAAGAAGGGAAAGGAACCTAAATGTGCCAAAATGTTTGTGGCAGCCCTTTTTGTGGTGGCTAGAAACTGGAAAATGAATGGATGCCTATCAATTGGAGAATGGTTGGGTAAATTGTGGTATATGAATGTTATGGAATATTATTGTTCTATAACAAATGATCAGCAAGATGAATACAGAGAGACTTGGAAAGATTTACATGAACTGATGCTAAGTGAAATGAGCAGAACCAGTAGATCATAATGCACTTCAGCAACAATACCGTATGAGGATGTATTCTGATTGAAGTGGATATCTTCAACAAAGAGATCTAACTCAGTTCTAATTGATCATTGATGGACAGAATCAGCCACGCCCAGAGAAGGAACACTAGGAAATGAGTGTGAACTGTTTGCATCTTTGTTTTCCTTCTCAGTTTATTTTTACCTTCTGAATCCAATTCTTCCTCTGCAACAAGGGAAATGTTTAGTTCTGCACATATATATTCTATCTAGGATATACTATAACATATTTAACATGTATAAGACTGCCTACCATTTAGGGGAGGGGGTGGAGGGAGGGAAGGAAAAAGTCGGAACAGAAGTGAATGCAAGGGATAATATTGTAAAAAAATTACCCATGCATATGTACTGTCACTAAAAAGTTATTTTAAAAAATCTGAACCTTTTCCTTATATATCTTTGTTATGAGATCTTTATTAGAGAAACTTGATGCAGTTTTTTCCAGTTAACTGTTTTGTCCCCTTAATTTTAACTGTTTTGTCCCCTTAATTTTAACTGTTTTATTTAACTGTGTTACTACAATTATAATTATAGATAATAAAAAGTCTTATTTTCTTAAAAAAAAAGAAGAAAAATAAGAGGCTAACATGAACTGAGGTACATATGATTACAGAATCATATCTCTTTCCTCTATGGCATGTTACATGTTGCTTTAAGACAAAAATAAGAAATAATTTTCCAAACCATGTGTGATATGACCTAGTAATTGTTTACAAAGGAAAGTAATTATAAATCTTCTCATTAAGAAAATTTTAAAAAATCAGTAGTGTAGCTTTGGGCCTAGTAGAGGGAAGTGACTGGACAGAATGACCTCTTTTGGATGATGCTTTCCAAAATGTTTCATTTGAACATATATATCTGGACCTCTTCTTGATCCCTCTGCTCAGTAATGCAGCTTAGTATTGCAGTTAAGGGAAATGCACATGTTATAGAAATGGGAATACTATGGGGGAAAATTAGTGAAAACTGAAAAGATTCAATTGCCTTTGTCACTTATGTGCAAGTTTTTTTTTTGTTTTGTTTTGTTTTGTTTTTGCTGAGTACTTGCTTTTTGAGAGATTGCCATTTCTAATAGATCAATGTTTGATCCAAGAAGAAAAAAGATCATTGTATTTTGAGAAAGCCTTATTTTCCTGAAAATTGAACATTATCTCAAGGAAATAGAAGAGAATGAGGAAGAGAAAAGGTAGCACTCCTCTGGCAATGTGAAGCCAGCCCATAAGTCCCTTATCAGGACCAAAGCAAAAGCTGCCCCTGCCATAAAAGACTACCCATTCCCAAATTCCTTGTGCTCACTTCAAGAGCAGAAGTTCATAACCAAAGTCATAGGATTATCACTCTGATTTTATAGTTAAGACCCAGAGAAGAAAAATATGTGGTTTTGGTCACATAAGTAACAAAAGATATTTTCTTGGGGTCCATGTTCATGTCATCTTATTTGGACCCATCATCAATGAATTTGTAAGATCTATCAAATGCCAGCATTGATGATAAAATTATATGCTTTATCAAAACCTTCAATTTTTTTCCTTTAGATGTGTCTTAAAAACTTGGCTTAAAATTTTTTGGATATACTTTAGATAATTAAAACTACACAATATTGGCTGAAAAGAAAATGATTACCAGGATATTAAATGTAAATGTTTTGAGAAGATATTCTGACATCCTGAAATAACAATAGTTCTGCTCAAATTTAATTAATGTCTATCTCTTCCTTCAGTGAATTCCATTTGAGTACCGACTGTTCTCTGAGCTGCTTTTGTTTTGGTATTCCTCTGAAGAATAACAACCAGGAAAGCTAATAAATTTCATTATGGATATTTAGAATAGATTTTTTTAGGTGTTAAGAACAGCCAACTTTCCAAAGACAACTTAGGAGTTTTGCTCTACTTGTCAAAACTCAGCACACAAGTAGGCTTGCAAAGTGATGTGTCCATCTATTATACAAACAAGAGTCCGATGCTTTGGCTAGTATAGTTGAGAGTACTTTGAGCTAGTAAATATGAGTATAGATCTAGTATTATCCCTCAAACTAGTTTTGCAGTCTTAGGGGAGTCTCTTCTCTTATTTGAATCTAAGTTTCTTCATCTGTTAAATAAAGGGTTTGACATTTGGTATTGGCTAAGAAATAGACTAGTTGATCAGTGGAATAGGTTAGGTTCAAAGGACAAAACAGTCAATAACTTTAATACTCTAGTGTTTGACAAACCCAAAGACCCCAGATTTTGGGATAAGAACTCACTGTTTAACAAAAATTGCTGGGAAAATTGGAAACTAGTATGACAGAAACTAGGCATTGACCCACACTTAACACCATACAACAAGATATGGTCAAAATGGGTTCATGACCTAGGCATAAAGAATGAGATTATAAATAAATGAGAGGAACACGGGATAGTTTACCTCTCAGACCTGTGGAAGAGGAAGGAATTTATGACCAAAGAAGAACTAGAGATCATTACTGATTACAAAATAGAAAATTTTGATTATATGAAATTGAAAAGTTTTTGTACAAACAAAACTAATGCAGACAAGATTAGAAGGGAAGCAATAAATTGGGAAAACATTTTTACAGTCAAAGGTTCTGATAAAGGCCTCATTTCCAAAATATATAGAGAATTGACTCTAATTTATAAGAAATCAAGCCATTCTCCAATTGATAAATGGTCAAAGGATATGAACAGACAATTCTCAGATGAAGAAATTGAAACTATTTCTAGCCATATGAAAAGATGCTCCAAGTCATTAATCAGAGAAATGTAAATTAAGACAACTCTGAGATACCACTACACGCCTGTCAGACTGGCTAGAATGACAGGGAAAGATGATGTGGAATGTTGGAGGGGATGTGGGAAAACAGGGTCACTAATACATTGTTGGTGGAATTGTGAATACATCCAGCCATTCTGGAGAATAATTTGGAACTATGTTCAAAAAGTTATCAAACTGCATACCCTTTGATCCAGGAGTGTTATACTGGGCTTCTATCCCAAAGAGATTTTAAAGAAGAGAAAGGGACCTGTATGTGAAAGAATGTTTGTGGCAGCCTTCTTTGTAGTGGCCAGAAACTGGAAACTGAGTGGATGCCCATCAATTGGAGAATGGCTGAATAAATTGTGGTATATGAATATTATGGAATATTATTGTTCGGTAAGAAATGACCAACAGGATGATTTCAGAAAGGTCTGGAGTGACTTACATGAACTGATGCTGAGTGAAATGAGCAGGACCAGGAGATCATTATGTACTTCAACAAGATTATCAATTCTGATGGACCTGGCCATCTTCAGCAATGAGATGAACCAAACCAGTTCCAATGGAACAGGAATGAATTGAACCAGCTACACCCTGTGAAAGAACTCTGGGAGATAATTAAGAACCATTACATTAAATTCCCAATCCCTCTATTTTTGTCCACCTGCATTTTTTATTTCCTTCACAGGCTAATTGTACACTATTTCAGAGTCCGATTCTTTTTGTACAGCAACATAACTGTTTGGACATGTATATTTATTTTGTATTTAATTTATACTTTAACATATTTACCATGTATTGGTTAATCTGCCATCTGGGGAAGGGGGTGGGGGAAGGAGGGGAAAAATTGGAACAAAAGGTTTGGCAATTTATAACATTGAATTGTTATAAAATTACCCATGCATATACCTTCTAAATAAAAAGCTATAACAAACAAACAGACAAATAGATGGATGGATGAATGAATGAATGAATGAATGGCTTGGACTCAGTCTCTTTCCAGCTTTGAAGCTATCATCATCGTCATTATCATCATCATTTGAAATATCTACATCTTTCCCCAAAATTTCCATCATTCCTGAATGGAGAGAAGACTAAAATTCTGAAGGCAAAATCTAAGACCTGCTTTTGCTGGTTTCTACAGTGGAATAAACCTTGGGTGATTTTCCTTTTTGATTACATGATCTTCATTTATTCCATGAGACTAACAGTCTTCTGGCATTCCTAAAATTCAACTCTTTCAACAGAGATAACAACAGCTTGATGTGTTCAAGACACTGAAAATGCACAAACATCTTATACATGACCCCATTTGATTTGTGTATGTATGTAACAGGTTAATTATGCAGAAGTTTATCTGTGAGGGCAGAAGCAGTGAATTTAGGAACACTGATTACTTGATCATGTCTTGGTATTAGTTACTCTTTTTTTTTGAAGGAATGGTTAGCAAAATAGCCAAATAAAATTTCATGTCAAGGCACCAGTGGACAGAACAATAATGGAAATCATTTGATTCATAAAGGATGAGGGCCCCACTCAATAAGAGAGACAAATATTAACTCTCCTCAGTAGCTGGTCCAACTTCCTAAACAAAGCATGGACATCCTGACTCAAATCCAGTTTGTTAACAAATAGTCCCTGTTAGAAATGGAAGCTTTGATCTAAAAAATTTTGTAGACTAAAAACCTGATATTGAATTTCAACTGTCCAACCCCTTTCCTAGTGAAGAAGAACTTTTCTATTGCATCTTATGAAAAAAAGGTAAAATGGGGCAGCAAGGTGGCACAGTGGATAGAGTAACAGTCCTGAAGTCAGGAGGACCTGAGTTCAAATCTGAATTCAGACACTTAACATTTCCTAGCTGTGTGACCCTGGGCAAGTCACTTTACCCCAATTGTCTCAGCAAAAAAAGAAAAAAGAAAATAAAAAAGAAAGAAAAAGAGGTAAAATGATCATTGGTCCCCTGATGTTTCATCAATAACTAGTACCTTCTTTCACTAAATTCCCTTTCTAGCCACATATATTCTCTACTTCTCAATTTATGAGGTGACAAAGATCTAGTCACACAAAATGAAGGAATGAGAGGAAGATCACTTTCTTTCTGATCTTCTTGTCAACTATTTATACATCTTTGCTATTAAGCCTGTTTATCTTCTGAGCCTTCTTAGACAAGCCACTGTCACTGGCTGTTTGGCCTATATTATAATTTTTACTGAAATTTCATTAACCATATAACTCATATGCTTTCAGTGCTGACCTGCATCCAAGAAAATGTGCTATTAACTAAGCTAGGAAAATAAAATTTCTTTCTTCTCACATAGCCTCAGGCCATACAATTTAATTCAACAAAGCTTTATGAAATTCCCTCTATGTGCTGTTCTGGACAATGAGGATACAAAGTCAAAAATGAAAGAGTCCCAGCCCTCAGGGTGATCACATTCTATCTATGAAACATAATATGAATGAAAAAAAAAGTCATATGCACACACACATACATAAATATGTACACACATATGTATATCCACAAGAGTTATCTAAATGCTGCCCACAATTGGAATTGATAAATATCTCTGAAATCTTGTCTACTCCTATTCAAGAGATACTTTGATTCTTGCCTTAAGGGGAACAAAAGGGGCCACAGTACTGCCTGCTGTTCTCCAGGTTCTGAAAGATGACTATTGGGCAAGAATATGAATCAGTATCTAAATATTGTTGGTCTGATGGGATGTAGGTACAAAATAAAGCTGCTTTCCTGGCCATTTCTTAAAGATGGGAATGTTGCCTAGGGTTATACTAGCCAACTTAGCTCCTTCCCACCAAAAATAGGCCTCACAGATATCCAGTATAAAAAGCAAGCAGTGAATAGAAAAACAATAAGCAGAAATTTAAGAAGTTATGCAAATAGCATATAGCACAGAACACATGAATGAGCTTTTTATGGAAACAAGAAGAACTTTTGGTTCAGAGAAGAAGGGAGCCCCAATTTCACTTAGAGAAAATTTATCAAAGTTTCTAGGCAGCAAAGTCAGAAACTTGAGACATGTTAAAAATCAAGATTCCTTCTAAATGATTGTCATTTCCAAAGTTTGTCTTCCTCTCTCCCAATGTCCCCCTGAAATGAATCTCATATTCATGTCTCTCTCAAAGAAACAATCTCTCTCTTCTCTAACTCTTTCATCAATTTGTTCTCTTGCTAAATCATGGGCTTATATATGTCTCACCTCTGATATACACTGACTATATGACCCCAATCACATAATGTCTCAGTGCTCTATACAGATCACCAAGTTTCACAGAAGATGGCAACTTATATAGGTAGAGAAAGTTTCCTCACCTGTGTTCCCTATGCCAATGCAATCACAGATGTAGTCCTTGACCTTATATCCTATAAAATATTTTTAAATGATTATGAGATGGTTATATGAAAGAGGGAATTGCAGATGAATAAGTCAAGAAAGAGTATGAGTATCAGTTGGTGCTCAAACTGGTCTCAATGGAAAAAGTCTTTAAGGGAAATTAGGAGTTCGCAAAAAATAGAGGCGAAGAAGGAATTGAGCCTAAACATGGAGAAAGAACAACACAAACATGGAAGTAAAAGATAGGGTACTTTATGCAAGGCTCAACAAGCAGGTCAGTGTGACTGGGTGATAAAAGTTCATGAAAAGGAATAGAATATAGAAATACTGAAAGAGTAAAAATGTACAGGCTCAGAAAAGTTTTAAAAGCTAAACAAAAGAGGTTTTTTTTTTTTTTAATCCTAGAAGTAATAGGGAATCCCTGAAGTTTATTTAATAGAAGGATGACATAGTCAGATCTGCCCTTTAGGGCAATCACTTTGGTGAAGTGAGCAAAACCAGGAAAACACTATACACAGTAAAAGCAATATTATAAGGATGATCAACTGTGAAAGACATAGCTACTCTGATCAAGACAATGATCCAAGACAATTACAAAGGACCCAGGATGAAAAATGTTATATGCTGCCAGAGAAAGACCTGATTACCTTTGAATACAGATTAAAGCATATTTTTAACTTTCCTTTTCCTTTTTTTATCTCTTTATTTGCAACATAGCTAATTTGGAAATATGTTTTGCATGATTTCACATGTATAATCAATATCAAATTGTGTGCTTTCTCAAGAAGGTGGCACAGTGAAAAGGAGAGAGAGCATTTGGAACTCAAAATTTAAATGATTAAATTATTTTTTTACACATATTTTAGCAGTATTTAATAAAATAAAATATATTTTGAAATGATTATTTAGGTGCTTGTCTAGAGATGGAGCAGGGAGAGGCTTAAGATAGCAAAATCAAATAAGAGGTTATTTCAAGAATAATATGAAATAAAGTAGTAAGATAAGTCATAGAGAGATTATGAAGAACTTTAAATGCCAGACTGAAGAGTTTATATTTTATCATAGACATTGGGAAGTCATTGAAGATTTTTGCTGTTTTTTAAGTAGAAGAGTGTTATGGTCAGATATGAATTAGAAATATTAATTTAACAGTTTTATAGAAGATAAATTGGAAGGGAAAAATGCAGCAGACATGGATATTAATTAGGGGGATATTTTAACAATCCAAGTGAGATGCAAAGCTTGGCCTAAACTATAAACATAAACTGGGGATTGGGTTAGCCAGCAGATTTAGCCTATTCTCTATCATGCTTATTGTCTGAATTTGTATAAAGGACATGGGAGCAGAGAGAAGGGGATTAATATAAGGGATCATGTGGAGGCAGAATCAACAAGCTTGGAAACTGACTAGATATGGGGCTTAAAAGAGATAGAAGAATCATGGTTATCTAGGTTCAAACTTGGAAACCTAGGTAATTAGATAGATGGTAGTATAAGTAATAAAAATAATAAAATTTGGAGAAGGAATAGAATTTGGAAAAGGGGGAAAACATGACATGCTTATGAGTTATAGATGCCCAGTGGAAAGTTGGCAACATGGGACTGGAATGAGAGAAAGAGAGAGACAGATAGACAGACAGACAGACACACGCACACACACACACACACACAGAAAGGGGCAGACAGAGACAGAGACAGAAATAGAGAGAGACAGAGACAGAGACACACACAGAGAGACAGAGACAGACAGAGACAGAGAGAGACAAAGAGAGAAAGAGACAGAGACAGAGGGACAGAGACAGAGACTGAGAGACAGAGATAGACAGAGACAGACCCAGAAATAGAGATAGAAAGAGAAATATAGATATAAAAGAGAAACATAGATATAAAGTGCTGAAATTCTTAAAAGGTGTGCTTGAATCAGACAACCGAGCACTTAAGGCTAATTACCTATTGGATAATGATTGTATTAGCATATGTTTGGAATTGCTCTTCTCTCAGTTAATGCTGGCTCAATGTTTGGGGTTAAGAGAATTGTAGGTAAGGATTAGGGGGTGGAGTGAAAGAGGCAGAGAACAACATTGGTGGTGAGCTTGTGGCAGTTTTGTCCATCTCTTTCACTTCTCCCCTTAAAGACCAAGAACTTTTACTTATCCTGACTCTGGCTGATCCTGAGGCCTCCAGGGAGCTAGCTCGGACTTCACACATAGAGACAAAGAAAAAGACACTAAGAGAGAGAGAAACAGAGAGAGACACACACAAACAGAGGCAGAGAGACAGAGACACACACAGATTCAGAAACACACACACACACACACACACACATAAAGAGACAGAGACAATAGAGACAGAAAGAAAAACAAATGGACACACACACAGAGGAAGACAGACAGAGACAAAGAGAGAGAAAGAGAGAACAAAACTGAATATATAGAATTGAGAGTTATGTGCAAGAGATGATGACTGAGCCTATTGCAGTTGGCAACATCACCAACAGAAAGGATATGTAGAAAGAAGAAAAGTGAGTCCAGAATAGAGATTTGGGGGAACATTCACACAGTACACAGGAAGATATTAATGATTTAGCAAATGATGTTAAGATGGAGTGCTCAGACATGTATGAGAAGAACCAAGAAAGAGAAATGTCCTGGAATTCAAAGGAATAAAGCATATCCAATAGGAAGAGATATCAGATAGTATCAAAAGTTCCAGAGAAGTAAAGAAGTTTGAGACTGAAAAAAGATCATTGGTTTTAGCAGTTCAGAAATAACTGATCATCTTGAAGAAAATATCTTTAAATGGACAATTGGGTCAAAAGTAAGACTACAGAAGATTTCAAGTAGAGGAGAAGGTGAAAATATGAAGATAAAGAGTATAGATAACCCTTTCTAGGAGTGTGAAAGAGAGAGGAGGAAAATAAGACAGTAGCTTTAAGAAATGGTAGACTTAAGTTTTTACTTTTTTTTAATTTTATTTTTAGAGATGAGAGAAACAGGGGCCATGCACAAGTTCCATGTGGTTAGGGACCTACTTAAGAATTTTGATTTACCATGTGTTATATTCCCTAGTACTACACTCAGTAATAGTAGACCAAATTAATTAGTTAGCATCTGGTCTTTCTGTGGACACCCACAGCATCAGGAGTCTTTGAAATATTCAGATATCAATTCTAGGGTCCTAATCCTCCCTTGTAGCCAGACACATGATCAAAAACGAACACATTAGATTTGACAACTAGTAATTGAATTATATCAGTTCAAGAGATTACTCTAGAAATAACTTCCTTGATCATAATTGCTATGGAAATTAGCAGCCTATAGAATTGTGAGATCATGGGAGAAAGAACTGTTCATTTTAAAACCAATGTATGAATACTGGGTCCATCGCCAGCACTATTCATCATTCTCTGGGAACCCTTTCATATGAGGTTTTAAAATATTTTCTGAGAGAAATAGAGAGTACAGATATAGGCAATGGATGCTGTTGGAGTCCAAGGGAGAGTTTAGTATCTATCAAAAAACAATCTCTTGAATTTTTGATTTTAGCTGTACTATGGAGAAACATGAAAACATTTCTCTTTGGATCTTACCTAAATTTTCTTGATGACAAAATGGAAAATGCTAATTTTATATGACTATGAATTTCAAATCTTGTGAGTCTTTTGTAAGTCACCTCTTGAGAGGTGAATCTGTTTAAATTTTACTTATAGATTTTAAAAAATATATTAAATAAAACGAACCAAAGGAAGTGTAAAGGAATTAATCTCAAATTCATAGTTGTTTTTTTTTTTTTAATTTGGAAGGGACCTTAGAGTTTGAATCAATCCGTTCCTCCCTATAAAGAAGAAATGGAGGCTCAAGGAAATTCAGAGACCTGCTGAAAGTTAGCAGCAGGACAGAAGTTTGTATTTAAATTGTTTCATTAATAGTTCAGCATTCTTTCCACTATACTAGGATGCTGATAACAATTAGACAGCATTATACTGACAGAGCAGCAACTCTCAAGATCTAAACAGATAACAAGGGCTGAATGTTAGTCAAGTTGGAGACTCAATAACAACACTCAGGAACAACTTAAAAAATTTTTTCAAGGCCTGGATACATGAACTGATGCCAAAATGAGGTGAGCAGAACCAGGAAAACAATTGTACACAGTTATATAAGTTGGTCAATTGTAATGGACTTAGCTCTTCTCAACAATGTGGTGATTCAAGGTAATTCCAATAGACTTGGGAAGGAAAATACAAAGAGAACTATAAAACTGAATGTGGATGGAAACATAACATTTTTATCTTTTTTTGTTTGTTTTTTTTTCTTCCTCATATTTTTTGTTTCTTGTACAACATGACAAATATGGAAATATGTTAAAACTGTATGTGTTTAACCTATATCAGATTGTTTGCTATCTTGGGCAGGAGAGGAGAGAGACAAGAGAGGGAGGAAGAAAAATTTGGAACACAAAGTTTTACAAAAATGAATTGAAAAATATCTTTCCATGTATTTGAAAAAGATAAAATACTATTGAAAATTTAAAAAAAAAAACCACTTTTCAATAGTGCATTCCTGCCATACACACATCACAGTTGTTCCCTTCATTTTAAGGGCAGCTGGGTAAGGGTAATCTTTGGGATTTGGAAGTCTTTTGATTTTGAATCAGAAACTTGGGCAATACACTTTATCTGCTTCAGCTTCACTTTCCTCATCTATGAAATAAAACTAATACTAGCTCCTATCCCACAGAGTAGTTGTGAAAAATCAAATGAGATATTCCATATTAAGCACTGCAAATCTTAAAGTTCTATATATTGTCTTTTATTTTATTATTAGTAATAATTAGCTTCCCTGCCTATGGACTCCTGTCATAAATTTGAATAAATATTAATCTTAAAAGTAAATATTGAACTGTGATCTGTTGAATTGAATTCACCCTTGGGTAGGATTAAACTGTTTGGTAATTATGTCTTTTCCTAAGAGCAGTTTTCCATAAAGAGGAAGAGTGGCAGGAATATATATAGTCTCAGCTACCTTTGACAGCATATTAATGAAATATAGACTCTTTCTAGCTGTTTGCATGTTTGGTTTTAGTAGGCCCTATCATCAGTGGAGAGTCTCTACCAAAAAAGCAGAGCCCAAATTTTCCTTTTTATCTAAAGAAAAGCCTTTAAATCTTCTTCCTGAATTTTTTTCAAGACCTTATAAAGTCCTTAGGTCTGTCTGAAAATCTCTAAGGGCTTTCTCCCATCACTTTTGTTAGCTATATATCTTTGATGACACATCATCTGAGTTAAAGCTATATTTGCATTATACTTGGTAGCTCACAAAATATTTCATCTGCATTTTCTTATTTGATGCTTACAACAATCCAAGCTAAATAGTACAAGTATTTCAACACCATTTTATACATGAAGAAATAAAATACTAAATAGAGTAAAGGAAATCCCATCTTCAAAGACTTAGGAAGTATTAATTAGCAGAATTTGAATTCAGATCTTCTTGACTATTTCCAGGTCTCTGATACCACTTGGGATTGCTTTATCAATTTTTACTCTGTTAGATGGTCTCATTTGTCATCAAATATTTAGTTCCCCAAAAAGCATCAAATCATTACCCTACCTCCAAAAAACAATCTCATATCTCTTGACTTCCTTTTTCCAGGTCATAGGTAAGGTTTGCAAAATACTTTACAAATATTAAATCATTTTATTTCTCATAACAACCCTGTGTGATAGGTGTTATTATTATTTCCATTTTACAGATAAGGAAACTGAGGCAGAGAGAGTTTAAGTGTGTCACTTAGGGTCACACAGCTAGTAAATATTTGAGGCCAGAGAACTCATGTATTTCTGATTCCAGATTCAGAGCTCTATATAACAAAATTTCTCCTCTTTCTTCTTGTTTTGCTTAAGACCTTATGATTCTCATTTTGTAATCCAGAAACTGTTACTCTGGTGATTAAGCTATTAAGGTAGCAGAACTCCTACTTCTTACTTGCTTCAATCAATAAGCATTTCTTTTTGTTGTGCAGGCATTTTTTTTTTCAGTACTGTCTGACTCTTCCTGACCCCATTTGGGGTTTTCTTGGCAAAGATACTGGAATGGTTTGCCATTTCCTTCTCCAGCTCATTTTAAATATGAGGATTTGAAACCAAGAAGGTTAAATGACTTATCAAGGTTCACATAGCTAGTAAGTATCTGAGGCCAGATATGAGCTCAGGCAGACAGGTCTTCCTAACTCCAAGTCCAACACTTTATCCTCAGCACCAGCTACTAGACTATAATCATCTGAATACCTATTATGTAAGAAGAGCTATCCTAGGTACTTAGGATACAAATGTGAAAATAAGTAAAAAGGTCCCTTCCCTCAGAGAATATATGTTCTATAAGAACAACAGGGTGATATACTATGTGATATATTATGGACAAGTAAGTGACTATAAAATAAATACAATGTGATTCAAGAGGGAACTACTGACAACTGAGGGAACCAAAAAAGACCTCTTGAAGGAAGAGACATTTGAAATAAATCCTGTAGAGGATTCTTTGTAAGAATCCTCTCTCTCTGGGGTCCTTTCCAGAGAATGGTTCATTAGTATTGCAAGTATCTTCTTAACTAAGCTCTTCATTTCACTATTTGGCCTCCAATTGGAGCCAAAGTGCTCCTTTTTAAAAGGTAATTTGTTCTATTTTGACACTTTAATGACATTTCTAACCTTGTATGAACAGTTTTAAACACAGTGGAGCTTACTTCAGTGTTGGCCATTCATATGTTGGCAAAGTCTCTCAAGATTTCATTTCATTGTTTCCTCTTCTTTCTCTGTTCATTCCAAAAGAGGCTTGAAGACCATCCCAATTCATCATGAATCAATGATCCTTTCTGAATCTCTGCTGATTATATTTCCCTAGAAACCACTTATTACATTAACCTTAGGGATAGCTTTCCATTATGAAAGAGTCGGGCTGATCTGAAATCAGAGAAGGAGGAATATCTTGGAGTAGCACATTGGGTAAAGCCCCACTGATGGGAGAATAATAAAAAAGAAACCCACAAAATTGGCAAATATGATTTATACTATAGGGGGAGGACATCTGAATCAATGATATTATAAACCCATTTGAGTAACCAGTGTGGCACAAGGGTCCTTAAATTTTGTGGATTATGGACTCCTTTGTCAATTTGGAAAAGCATATGGACCATTTCTCAAAATTATATTTTTAAATGTACAAAATAAAATACATAGGGCTACCAAAGAACTCAACAATTTCAAAATACAATTATCAACATAAAAAAGTTCTCAGAACTCAGATATCTCCCCCAGTGGAATGTAAGTGGCAGGATTGCACTTTTTTTTGAAGGCAGGATTATCTTATTTTTGTATTTTATATATTTGTATTTTGTATTTTTGTATTTTGTATCATCAGGATTAGCAGAGTGTGTGATACACTGGAGGTGTATCAGTGATGCTTGTACATTATGTGATCATTTGAAATTCCTAGAATCTAGACAAGACAGAAACATTAGAAATGATGTAGAGGACAATCATAGTAGGGATTGGTCTAGATTGGTAGTGTTATTCCCTATAGGTCACACACCAATTTGAAAACCACAAATAGACATTATGTTGTGTTTATATTTTTGCTTAATTTGACATTACATTGACATTTCTCAATTATATTTTAGTCTGTATCCAGCAGTACTTGAGAAGTTTTGTCCTCCATTGAACATGGTACCTTATATATATAAAATGATCCTTATACCTATAAAATGATATGTTTCCAAAACCATCTAGCATTATCTCATTTTATGATAAAAATGAATCTTGGAAAGTGGAAGCCACATGATTACAAATTGAATTATTGGCCAAGCCAGAAGTAAAACTTAGGTCTATAGATTCTCAAAGGAAAATTTTTTTTTTTAGTATGTCATTCTGCTTCTGAGATTCTGACCCCATTGAGTTTACAGGCTTATGGTGGGGTCATGCCATACATTCAAGAAATAGGTAATAATATATTCATAAGTGCCAATGATTGGTATAGAAAGATAGTACTATTGGAGAAGGAAGAGACCTCTGTAGATTGAGCTAGGCCTTGAAGAATGGGTAGGATTTGAACTGACAGAAAAGAGCAACAGAGGGCACTGCACTCAAAAACCTATTGAATGACCTCTTTGAAAACAGCAAAAGTCCTGGGAAAATAGCTGGGATGGAGGTAGGGCGATATATGAGCAAGCCAGCTCTGGGCATCTTCCAAGAAGCTCTGGCATTAATCATAGCACTGGAGGAGGAGAGAAGGGTGTGCTGTGTGTGTGGAGGGAACAAATCTGATGAAAGCAGGAAATAAAAGCTGTTGAGCAAATTTAAGAACGTGGGCTGTCAGACTGCAGCAGTTGTGACTGGGTCCTGGGCCAGACATCCTGAGAAGAGACAACTTGCTGACTGATAAATTTGCATGAGCAGCAACAACATAATGTCATAGAATAGGCACTGAACTGGACTCTATCCCTAGTGGTACACTGATTAATTGTATTATCTTGGAAAAAAGTTCTTTCATTTCTCTGAAACTCAGTATCCTTGTAATAGTGTCTTCCTTCCATAGGCCTTAGACCTTGATGAACTCAGCTTTCTGGAGTTTCAACTATAGGGCTTGAAGCTATCTTGGGGATTTGAATTAAGCCCCCAGGCTTGTCACCTTTCTTCATTTTCACAATGCGCTTTGATATCCCAATTCCAATCTGAATCACTTATCTTCCCGGGGTTTGATAGCCCCTGATATTATTTGACTCTTTAGGATTAGGGAAACCCACATTCTATGTTTCCACTACCTTTCATCCTTCTTTCATTTACACTGCAATGTTATTCCTCTGTGGAACACCTTTCTTCTTTACTTTCTGTATGATGTTATTCTTGTCATTAACCTCAGTAAGAACAACATCCTATCCATGCTTCAAAACACTAGCATATTTATAAGGGAAAAGAAAATGTACTAATTAAGAAATAATAGAACAGAATAAGGTAATTAAAAGTATGACTAAAAAGAAAGCTCTCTAGTTTCAGACTGAGAAATACTTAAATTCTAGGCTATTCTAACTGGACCCAAAATCATCATGCCTGAATCTGAGTTCTGGCTTTAACATTTACTAGACAAATCATTTATTTTTTCACACTCGGTTTCCTAAATTATAAATTGACTATGATATTTGTGTTATTTATCTCACTGGACTATTAAATATTTGAACAATCAGAAAGGAGATCAAAATTCCTCTCTTTCTAGTGACTGTTCTTTTGGTGTTGCTGTAACTAAATATCTTATCCATCTGTGGCCATGTGAACTAGACTAGTTCTTACATGATCATTTTCTTAGATTTGTATCCCTGATATTTAGTATAGTGCTTGACACATAGAAAACACTTAAATGCTTTTTTTCATTCATACATGCAATATCTTTTTACATGCAGTCCTTCAAGTCACATGTCCCCAGGTTGAGACTAGTGTCTTCTCAGAATAGATTTTGGGATATGTGCCTGAGCCTGCAAGATGAGCTCATTCTCTCATTATACCATGTCAGGGTCACTCTCGGTCAATCAAGACATTCTACCCATATTAAAGGCCATCATTTAATTTACTAGATCTCTCCCTTCCCCCAATTAAGGAGAACTAAAAACATGCAAGAGATATAGGCAATGTACTTATAACCTCATAAATCAGAGTAATTTCAATTGCTTTATCAGGCCTTAATTCACAAAAGGCATTCCCTTACCTTACAGAACTCATCTCTAAAATTATATGATCTTAAATCCCTTCTATCTCTGAGACTATCTGATTTCAAGAAACATACTGTCAGTTCAAAGAAGGCCACAGATGCATGCATGACATTCTTAAGCCTAGGGGAAAGTACTAACAGATTGGAAAATCAATGAGCCAAGAACTGAAAAGGCTCCACTTCAATGACAAATCTTGCAAAAATGAAACAGCAAAGCACATAATCTCAATATCGCTCACTGAAATGGCAAAGTGGATGGGGTTGGAGTAAAGTTTGGGATATAGCAAGCCAAAGAAAGCTTTAACCAAAACATCTACTCAGCATACTGTAAAAAGATGAATTTTTTTTTGTTGGTAAATTATTTCCCTCAGATAAATTTTTCTTGCCTTTGGGAAGTCATAAGCAAGGTATGATTTTGTGGAAAATTTTTCACAAGATCATAGATTTCGAGTGGTTAGGAAACTTAGGGGTTATTGAGTTTGACCCCTTTCATTTTTCAAATAAAGAAACTGAGGCTCATCAGGTTATAATAGTCTCTGAAGTAGAATTTGAACCCCATCTGAACATTATGTGATATAAATCTTAGTCTGTCTCTCATTTTTATACTTCTTTAAATCTTTCAATTAAGGCAGCATACCTTTATATGTAGGTAAATTTCCAAGGAGGAAATAAATGGCTTTCTGAATTCTAACCTTACAAACTAGAGACAAACAGCAAAACATCACAGCCTCTATATTGTGACACATTTCATATGTCTTATTTCTGAGGACTTCTTGTCTCTTCAATGGGCTAAGGCACTTTGGGATTGATCTGTGGGCTGTTTACAGCCAATGCTTTCTTGTTGCTTCTTCTGCCTTTATTGGTAGGAGGTGGGGAAGGAAAGAGAAGGTATTGATGCAGGTGAGTTAGTGACACAAGATAACATAATGTTTAGGGTTGTTATAAAAAGGATAGCTGTAGGAGTTAGCTAGTACAGTGGAAAACTCAAGAGACTTGAGCTCTACAGGAAGTCCTGACTACCTCCTTATTATTTGTCTGTGGCTAGAGAGAAATAATTTCCCTGCTCTCGCTCTGGGCTCTAGCTTGCTCATCTATAAAATAAAGGTGTTGGAAAGACTAATAATATGGTGATAACATAAATTGTGAGCTCCTCAAGGGTAGGAACTGTTCTTTGCCTTTCTTTGTATCCCCAGGGCTTATCACAATTGCTGGAATATAGCAAGTGCTCATCCAAATGTTTTTTGATTGACATTTATGTAACAAGATGTGTGCAAAGTGCCTACTTAGTGTTACATTTTTTAAAGGCCCTTCTACCACTAAAGGTCTGTGATCTATAAGCAAGGATAGATTTTTGTGTTTCAAAAAGAGGTGTAAGCATTATGCAGCATTTGGCAGAAACTACTCTACTATTCCTCAAAGCTTTGGAAATGATCTCTCTCTCCTCCTCGAATCACAGGCAGTAACTTCAGTTCCTATGCCCATCTTTTCCATGTCACTATTTCCACATATCCACTATATTCTGCTACCTTAAATTAGTGAATCCCTCCTATTTGGGGTATAGTGGAGAAAACACTGGGCCATAGGACTTGAATACTTAGAAGGAGTTCTGGATCCTCTGCTTACTTCATGTGACATGAATCTAAAACTCAGTTTCCTCATCTGTAAAATGAGGGCTTTAAATGAACTTCCCAGAAAGAAGAATTTCATAGGATTTCTATTTTTCCAAGATGCAAGAACTTCCTCTCTAAAAGGGATTTTCAATTATCATTCTCCAATGCATTACCTGATTAACTAAGCTGATGCTCACAACCACCCTAGGAGGAAGGCTCTAAAGGAATTATTATTTCAATTTTTCCATTTTACAGAGAATCTGAATCTCAGGGAAACTAATCACAAACAGATCTTCCTGAAATGGGAAGATAAGGGACTTAGTGAATAGAGTGCTGGATCTGGAATCAAGAAAGCCTCTGTCCAAATGTGACCTCACACACTAGCTGTGTGAATCTGGGCGGTTTACTTAACTTCGTATACCTTTCCTCGTATGTAAAATGAGCTGGAGAAGGAAATAGCAAACCATTCCAGTATCCTTGCCAAGAAAATCCCATGTAACAGTAGAGTCCATGGGATCACAAAGAATTGGACATGACTAAACAACTCCCTGGAATAGGCAGAGGCAAGCAATTCTAGTTATTGGGCCATGCTGCTAGTTAAGGAGGGAAAACCTGAGGGAGGAAGCATTATCATCTGGTTTTGGAGCTCTGTTGGTCATTATGACCAGGGCAGGTCAGACAAAATTGTGAAATCAATAAAGGGGACCTTATTCAACTTCTTGAGTCCCTTTCTTTGCTTCCAGGTAACCCTTCCTCCTCATCTTTCCTCTCCTTAATTTAATCCATTACAACTGCCTCCCATTGAAATCCTTTAGGAGGAGATTTGTTTTTAAATAATGGGCAATATCACGTGTTAGCTCAAACTCAAGAAATGAAGCCAAAGGGACTTCAGGAATCAACGTCCCCCAGGAAAGGAAGTGTTTTGTGGCTTAGGGCTGAAGAGTGGTGCAGAGGAAGTAGGGTGGCCTTTCAATTCTCTTTAAAATTACTATTCCAGATTCACCTGTTAGGAAAACAAATTATCACAAAAGCAGAGGTTGACTACATCAGTAAATTGTCCCTTGCTACACCATTTTAAGAAGTTGGGAGAGGGAATTTTCCAGACTAAGAATCTTTTGGTTTTTGACTTTGAACTAGAGCTCAAGTTTCTCTCGAGTTTCGAGAGCTCAGTTCCCTCCTTTTCTCATTTTACATACGCTGCTCACCCCCGCTAGGATCTTTTCATCACTTGCATCTTAAGGGAAGTTGCTTAGGCTGAGACTTTCGTTCCCGAGGGTCGCCCCTGTACATTTGCGCCCAAGCGCAGCTGCACACTGACAGATTCAGCCGCAACATCGACAGACCCTTGACCCGCAATTGGCCGGTTTCTGAAGAAGCTGAGAAGACGGGCAATGCTAGCTTTCTCCCTAGTGCCCGAGGATTCCTCGCACCAGCTTCAGCAGACTAGACATCTCTCTGGCCAGCCGACGCCGAGACTGGGGTTAGAGTGATAGGATCTTCCACTTGCTCCCTTCTTCAAGTGACCCTGATCTTTCTTCTTCCCTGGTATCTCCTCTCCCAGACTGCAAACAGGAGAGTGAATCATCAGTCCGCCAGGGGGAGCGCCGGAACCAAGCCCCGATCTGACCGGATCGCCTGGGTCCTCTGAAGAGTGGCGAGGGTCCCTCCAATCTGCGGGCGCGGAGGGCGGAGCGCCAGTTATAGCAGAGATAGAAGAAAAATCTCAAGAGCCGTCACAGAGCCCAGAAAGGCAAGGGATCGGCTCTGCTGGAGCACCTTGGGTGAAGAAACCGACCGTTTCCGCCTTGCGCCTCTCTCCCTTTTCAAGAAAAAGAAAAAAACAACAAGCCGACTCCTCGCCCCTTTCCATTGCAGCCGCGTGGACCGTTCTAGGGGAAGAGAAGACGCCCAAAGAGCTTGATAGAATCCAGGTACTGCGGCTTCTCGGAACTGGGGGTGGGAGCAAGGGGACGGAGATCAGACAGCCTGGGGTCTTGGAGGGATTCTGATGAGGATGTAGGGCATCTTCGTGCCTCTCTAGGAGAGCTTGGATTGCTTATGAATTTCCCTCTCTCCGTGTACTACTCCCCGCGGTCTCTCTGGGCTCCTCGAAAAAAGTAAGGTACAACTAGTTAAGAACTGTTAGCCAGCCTTGGAATTCTTGTATTGTGGAGAACATCAGCGAGTGAATGAGAAGGTTCTTCGGAGGAGGCTGAGAACTGTACCAGAAGGGAGCTGGCTGCAACGTGGGTGCTGAAAACAGTCGCCCATGAGACCAGAGAGAAAGACTTTGGATGGAACTAGGGAAGGGAAGGGAAGAAACAGTGGGCAAATTCACATCCAAATGATTTTGGTTACTTCCCCTGTTCTCTCACTTCCCCCCAAAAGTTTTCATTGCTCCCTGTCTTTAAAAGGTGAACTTAGATTTAGCTCTCTATTAGTAATTGTATAGCGAAGTGTCTCTCTTTCCCATCTACATTCCACTATCTTAGCTTCAGAATGGCAGTAGCAACTAGAGAAACTAAGGTTGAGATTAAAATCCAAGAGTTTTTAAAAGAAAGGAAATGCCACATATTGACATTTCGTTCTTAGACTTATAGCTCAGCTTGTTTAAAGGTACCTGAGGGAAGAGAGGCAGAAGTGATGACTTTACAAAAAAAAAATACAGGCTTTGAAAGAGATTGAAGAAGTACATTGGACTATCTACTTAGAAGGACTTACTGATCTTACTCAGAGAAGGAAGAAGTGAAAGGGAATTGAGAGGATTTAAAATGCTGCTTCACAATAGGTCTGGTGCAGCTTCTCTCTTATTTTACCTTGCTCTCTCCTAATCTTTCTTTTAGGTCTGGAGTTCTTAGTCTATGATCCATGAATTTATTTTTGTAAATATTTTGACAAATATTTGACAATGAATTTTGTAATTCATTCATTCTAAAATATGTTATGAATTTTAAAACATTATTCTGAGGAGTTCCCTAACCTTCGCCAAACTGCCAATGGGGTTCATTGAACAAAAAAGGTTAAAAACCACTGCTTTAGGATCTCAGAAAATAGTCATTCTTTGTAAATGACCTAACATGCTTCAGTTTCTTGAATGTCCCTTTTCGGAATTGCTTCCTGTACTGGACCTGTTGAACTTCTCTCTGGAATCCCTTACCTTTCCCATCTCTTTCAAAAAGTTTTCTTGACCAGACTTCCTAGTAAGAGCTTCCTTCTAAAAATCAAAACCTCTTATAGGCTATCCAAATTCTGGGGAAAAACCTTAGAAACAGCCCCAACTAAATTTTGAAGATTTTAAATTAGGGAAGGAAGAAGGGTGGAGAGAAAGGGAATTGGTTGGTTGTTGTCTAGTTTTCTTTTTTCCTTCTAGTGAATCACTGGTTAATCCAACATCAAATGTTCAATATTTCTTAGAGTTCTTTCTGATCTAGAACACTACTTAAGGAGGGAGTTTGGAGACTTTTATGGGGAATATTGACACAAAACACTTTACTCAAGACACAGCTCATTTATGGTAGAATTCAATTTTCCTGACTCCTTCCCTGTTAAGGACTCTATTATGACAATACTACCTTCTCTTTTTTGGTTTACTGAGAGTGGTTTACTGAGAGAATATTGCACTAGGAGGGATCATAGAATCAGTGCTCTAGGAAGTAACTGAGAGAAGACAAGAAGAATCCTTAGCTATACAGAAAAAGGATTCCCTTCTGAAGTACAGTGATTGGGTAAAGGACAGCAACCTCATTTTTATGTAGCCCCATCCTCAAAGAATACAAATGATTCTATGGGCATTAATTCATCCTTCCTTTTTATGTCCAAGAAAAGTTATTTGTTAAAGGCAGTTGTTTTGTAAATTGCCTGGGACTCAGAAAAAGTAAATGAATGGTCTAGTGACATATAGCTAATCAGTATAAGAATGGACACTGGATTTTGAGTCTATTTCTAAACAAAGATTACAGACAAGTATGATCAACTTGCTGGAAAACTCAAAGAAGTGAGATGATATTTTCTTGTGCTCACTGGGATATATGGTGACTTTTTTAAGCTATTGAAAAAGATCTGGTACTTTGGCAAAGGGAGATGATCTCTATGAGGAAAACTAAACAAATTCTCAGAATGCCAAATTAGGCAGAATTTCTAAGGACCAATAGGCCTCCACTGTCATCTTGCCATCTTCTACCTTTACCCTTGTTATTGAGGAAAAGTGTTTTTTTTTAAAAAAAACATATTATTCTGAACATGTGTAAACATCAGGCCAGTGCCTAATTATTATTTGGAGTCATCCAACCAATGCTGAGTATCAGTTCATCTCCACATCTCTGTCACCAATTGGGTTGTTTCTAGTCAGCCCTGTTCCCCTTCATTTCCTTTCCTGTCATGTTCTCTTGGGTTAACACCTTGTAAGAATCCTTGTTTCAGAGTTCTGGCCCATAGAATTTTCCCAAACAATAAACCTGTACCAGCATGGTAATAATAAATTATAATTTATTAATATATAGTATTTGCTACTTGTGTGTGTGTTTTTCTGTCTCTCTCAAAGGCCTGATATCTCCATTCCAATTATGTTGGGGAAAAGGTGGTAACCTGCTGTGTAAAAGCAAAGTACTTAGAAGCCCAACCCTTTGGTACTCTGGCCCTGGCTGAATTTTCTAGCTGTTGAGCTTTCACTACTTCCTGCCCACATTGACCATCATGGAATCTGAAGAGGGCAATACCACTGGTGAACACAACAATTTTGCAGCTATCTTCAACTCCCATCGAGATCGTGCTGCATCTTTCCCATTCAACTTTACCTACGGTGACTATGATTTGCCTCTTGATGAGGATGAGGATGTAACCAAGACCCGTACTTTCTTTGCTGCCAAGATTGTCATTGGTGTAGCTCTAGTGGGCATCATGCTGGTCTGTGGCATTGGTAACTTTATTTTTATTGCTGCCCTGGCCCGATACAAAAAGCTGCGCAATCTCACCAACTTGCTCATTGCCAACCTGGCCATCTCTGACTTCTTGGTGGCCATTGTATGCTGTCCCTTTGAAATGGACTACTATGTGGTCCGCCAGCTCTCCTGGGAGCATGGCCACGTGCTCTGTGCCTCTGTCAACTATCTTCGAACTGTCTCCCTCTATGTCTCTACCAATGCCTTGCTGGCCATTGCTGTAGACAGGTAAGTATTCGACAAGATAGAGTAAGAAGATAGGGGCAGAAAAAAACATTGAAAGAGATAGTTTGGTGCTCCCACTATACTAAGTACTGATAAGAGCAGTGTCTTTACCCACTGTCCTTCATGTTATAAAGAGCTGTGCTTCACAGCTGAGAATTGACAAGAAGAGCTCTTGTATCTCATCTAGGACCTGGTGAGAGGTATCTATACTTCCTAGATGTTGCCAAGTCCTGAGTTTCTCAGCTGTGCTCTGGCAAGAGGTACCTGTGTCTGCTAGATATTCTACCTGGCTTAGGTTCAGCTGCTGATTTGTGAGAGCAGTGTTCTTAAATTCCCCTCACCTAATCTTAGATTGAGAAGAACAACTCTGAAATTCTATGATACATTTTAAGGTTCAGTGGTGTATTCTAAGCAACAAAAAAGTCAAGAGAGACTTTTCGGTTATCAGCTAGAGACATGCCCTTCTGCCCCACAAGTCAGTTCTTTGTTAAAAGCAAAATTTTAAAACAAGGTTACTGGATTTGTTTGCATAAAATCTGCAGATATATTTGTGTATGTTCTTTTGCATAAATCTGCATGGTTATTTGCATATATTTGCATGCAGCCCTCTAGAATTCTGTTTACAGCTATGTAAAGTGAAATTAATGAGAGCAGTCTATAACAACTATTATATATGCTATAATTATGCATTTTTACGGTTTAATCACTTATGTACTAGGTGATTGTTTTTAATCATTAGAGCATAATCATTTTTAATACAATATAAGTAAAACTTTATTTTAAAGTACTTTTCCATAGTATAGATTTAACTGAATCATTGTTACCTGTCTATCCATTCCTCTATATAATGGGATAATACAGTATTATCCTTTATTCCCCAGCACCAGAGTGATAGGACTCCTTTCAACAAGGATCATAGAACTTAGAATTATAGAGATCTTAGAGACCATCTTGTTTTTGAACACCTCAGATTATTCCTCTAAGCCAGAGAAAGAGATAAGAAAATCTAACTATTCCTAAGGAAATACAGTGTGTCCCCAAAGTCTTAATTCATTTTAAATATTTTGTGACCCTGGCTGTGAAGTTTAAAATTGGATAAAAATTTTGGGGAAAACCTGTCATATCATCTGACAGTCTCATTATAAAAACATAGGCTCTTTCTCTTATCCTTGGGACCTCTGGATGGCAGTTATTCTATAGCTTAATAATAGTAATAATAACAACTGTAATATAAACATAAATAGCATTAATATAACACATCTTGCATATATTATTTGATAAGAACAACTGTAAAGTGCTTAGCATAGTTCCTGGCATATAGTAAATGCTAATATTAGTTACTATTTTATTATTATTATTTCATGAAAGCTCTATAATTTTACAAATGATGAAACTAAGGAAGAAATTAAGTGACTTAACAGGATTATATACATAGTAAATATCTGAAGCAGGATTTGAACTCAGGCCTTACTGACTCCAAATCCAACACTCTATGCATTGTGTCACTTATTATTGGCAGTAATTAATACCCCATCCCCCCACCCCCACACACACACCTCTATCTGTAAAACTCTGCCATTTCCTTGACCTAATACTTTTCTCTGGCTAAGGTCATCCCATCTAAACTTCAGAACCCTGCTCCGATGTCAATTAATTATTGAAATTCTTAGGAAAGCTGAAAGTGGGTTTGGGATTTGGGGGTTGCTATTTACCCTCAGTTTTGAAAGTGAAAGTCCACTCCCTTTACTTAGCAAAAAGGCTGTTTTGTGCCTCATTGAAATCTGCCAGTACCGTGAAAAAGCAGATTGGATTATTTCACTGTGACCTCTTGCTGGCACTACATTTTTTTCCTAGGCATGTGCTTAGCTGCTCTAAAATGTAGAAAGCACACTTTTTTCTTGGAAAAAAAATCAACAATATTTCTCTACCATAGCTCTCAGCTTGTGTGCTCTAAAACAGCTAGCACTGGCAGGATACAAGGTTGAAGATTTGTTAACTTGAATGTAAAACATCTGTTCATTTTAGATAACATACATTTTTTCATTTCCCTTTAATTTAACCTTGTTTCCAAAAACAAGTGGGAGACAAAAACTAAGACCCTCCCCTGCCCAGTATTTACTTATTGAATTTATATTCAATGCCTTTTTCTCCCATGGAACTTGAGTCATTGACCTAAAGGTTTTTAAGCCCACTACATTCTGTTCCCATAATCTCCTGCAGGGAGACTGTGGGACAAAGGAAGAGGTAGAGACAAAGAAGGCAGCCTGACATTTTAGAGGAAGATCACAAAAGCAAAATGGGAAGGGGAAATTTTTCAAATTTATCACTTTTGCTTGCTGGTACAGTTAGAGCACAGTCCCCAGCTTCTAACGGGATTGACCACAGAAAGAAACAGATATTTCACTGCTTAAAATGGCCCAGTATACTGTTCCTTTGCAGGTAGTCACTTGGTATAGGAATAACAACTAAACAGAGTCATGTGGTGGGGGAAACCATTGATGTTACAAATCAGTAGAAAAGAATTGGCATTTTGATAATTTTTTCACACCATGTAGTACAAAATAAGTCTCAGTCTTTCTACCCCAACTTTTTTCCCTTCAGCCCTGCATTTGTAGTGCATTGCTGGCCAATTCCACCTGGATATCTTCCCGTGATTTCATACTCAACATGTCTTAAAGAAATAAGACTTCCTCTTGAGGCCAGGAATTATGTTGTTTTTCTTCTTCATCTCATAAGCACCAAGCATTGTGACTGCCACATAGTAGACACTTTAAAAGACTAGCTGAATTGAGTTGAATAACAGCTCAACCTTCCATGGTGTTTTAAGATTTAAAAAGCACTTTTTTCCCCCACAACAGTTTTGTGAGGGAGGTTATGCAAATATTGTTTCCATTTTCAAAATGGGACTAAGAAGTTTTACTCATTTCAAATTGCATCTTTTGTGCCTGATTTGGTTCTATTCTATGGAGCAAACTACAATAGGCCAAATCTCTCTTGTCAACAGTCAACACAGGTAATAAGTGTCAGAGCCAATATTTGAATCCTTATTTCTTGATTTTCAAATCCAGCATTATTTCCATTGTATCATATTATCTAAAGCTGAATTTGTCATTTTTCCTTAACAAAATAAAAAATAAATAAAAAACAGGTTCCTTTCTCGGCTACTAGTTGCTCTCCAAGGTAGTACAGACCAGTCTCTTAGTCACCATACTCAACATCTTAGTTTCATCATTTGCCTTTTCCTCCCTTTCTGCTTTCTACATTGGCAGTAACCAACTCACATTGGTTCTTCCTTTACAATATCTACCATTTTTTCAAATTCCTACTACCACCAATTTAATCTAGGATACCATCCTCTTAGACTTGTACTTTTCTAGGAGTTTCTTATCTGGTATGCAAGTATTCAATCTCTACCCTACTTCAGGCCTCTGTAACCCATGATGAATGATTAATCTTATTAAAACACTCTTTTATGCATTCCCTTTCCTTAGTTCCTGTTCAGTAATTTCTTACCACCTATGAATAAAGTCCAAACTCATTCACCTAATATTCAATACTCTCTTCAACTTTTCTATAACCAAACAGACCGATTCATTGTCTCTTGCACACACAATTCATATTTCTGGCTCATTGTCTTTCTTCATGCTATTTCCTTTATTTGAACCATGGCTCTGCCTCTTACTACCTTTGTGACTTTGAACAAAATATTTATCCTCTTTGGGACTCAGTTTACTCATTTGCAAAAAAGAGGGATGGACTAGATAATTTTTAAGGTCTCAACAGTTCCCTGCTCAGAATGTACCCTCTGCTTATTTCTGATAATCTAATATTCAATTAATCTTACAAAGCTGAGTCATGTTTCACTTCCTCTATGTACTACCATTCTTGTGATCTCTTCTAGCATTCATATTTGTACCAACAATGATAATTAGTTTATGTTGTGGCTTTTAACATGTCTGTCATGTTTCTTCAACAAGATTCCAACTTCCCAAGGGCAGCAATTTTTCCCTTATAGACATGGCTATTTTACTCTAGGAGTTTATAATCAATTGGGGGGGGAGAAGGTTGTGGCAGAAAAGGACAGAATAAATGTGCATACACACAAATACACATATATATCATATATACACATACATACATACAAACACATATATGTCTATATCTAAATAGCTATCTATTCATTGAGAGATCTAGCTATATAGACATATGAAAATTAAATTTCAATCTACCCAACACTTGTGACCTGAATACACATAGTAGGTGCTTAGCAAATACTTATCAGTAAGCCATGATGATAAGGTACTTATTCTGTGTACCTAGGTAATTAGGTGGTACTAGAGAGAACACTGGACTTTAAGTTAGGAAGATCTGAGTTCTAATCTTAGCTCAGAAATGACTGGGTATGTGATCCTGGGCACTCTGACTTAGTTTCTTCATCTATTAAATGAGAATAATAATAGCATTTATTTCACAGTTTTATCCCACAGTGAGTGGGATAAAATGAGATAATAGTTGTAAAGTATTCTCTAAACCTTAAAGAGTTAAATAAATATTATTGTTGTTACTTTGGGCCCCAAACCGTTCTAGTTACTGGTAGCAAGAGTGAGAGGATTACTTATAAAAGATTTATAAGACGTAGCTATTTTTCTCAAGGGGTTTATAATCCAACAAGGATATATGTGGCAGGGAAGTATAGAATAAAAGTGTATACATACATATACAATACATAATACATAAAACATACATATACACATTACATATATGCATTATAAATTATGTATATACATACACACATATATAAATAGATATACATAGCCTATATCTAAAAAGCTCTATCTGTTTATATGGATAGTTAGAGCTATATAGATATAGATATGTGAAACAAGTAAATCTTAACCTATCCAATACTTAGCAGAGTTGCTGACATTTAATCAATGCTATTTCATTTGATTATACATTCAGAGAAAAGGAAGATCAGAGTATCTAAAGTAATCAGGGAAGGCTTGGGGAAGAGGTAGATCATAAACTGGCCTTAGAAGAATGTATAGGATCTAAATGAACAAAAAGAAGGAGAAGAGAAATTTCAGGAGGAATTACTTTAACAAAGGTCTTGACAGCAATGAACTTAGTATGTACCAGAGACATTGAGAAGACTTATTTGACTGGAGGAGAGAATTGCTATTGGGGAGTAGTAGGATAACAGGCTGGTGGATTAAAAAGGTCCAAACTGAAAAGGGATTTTTGGAAGAAAAGCTAAAGAGAATTAACTGAATCATTGTGATTGGGAAGTACCTCAAAGATCATTTAGTTCTCATGGAGAGGGATTATGGATTGTTGCTGCTGCTGCTATTTTCCCTTGCATTGTATCCTCACTGTTCTAACAGATAGTTTCTTATAGAGTAGGAAATTCTTAACTTGGGGTGCAAATATCCTCAAGGGATACAAAATGTTTGTCAAAAGGTATTACTTAAATTATATTAAGTAACTATTATCCTATTAAAATGTATCTTTTTTTATTTATCTCTTATATATCTATATTAGGTAAACACAGATTTTATTTCTTTCCATATTAAATAGTAGGTATGAGAAAATTAACCAAAAGTCAAGAGGTATGAATATGAAAAAGGATATAAATTACAACTCCAACAGGAATTTGCATTGTTGAGGCCATCTACAGAATGGCAAAGATAAAACTTTTTTGATACAGGGAATTTGCACTCTTTTTTGTCAGTTTATCTAGAACATGCCAGGGTAATGAATAAGTTAGTTTCTGACTGGTTTCAGGAAGCAGAGAGCTGGGAATGATGGCTCTCTGGTCCTATTTCCATTGGCCTTCATGGATCATCTGGTTACTGCTACAATAAAGATTGACAGATAGGTATGGTGTTGACTTCATTTAGTACCCAGAAAAAAAACAGTTTTCTGATTCATCTGCTGGCTTGTCTTCATCTCACCTTGATTACTTGGGATTTTGCTCACTCAGTCTTTCTTTCTTTGAAATATCAGCAATAAGTGGATTGAGAGATGAGTCACTGATGCTGCCTACAGTTAGCTGACTGGGCATTGGGCAAGCTGGTGGCAGATACATAGAAAATATTAATCTGCTGATTGAAGTATCCTTCTTAGACCATTAATGCAGAAAGAAATGGATTGGGATGAGAAATACAAATAAGAAGTGTCATTCGCTCAACAAGTATTGATTAAAAGGTTTCTGTATGTCCAGGTTTGTGAGGATCATTGTGAATGATCTTAGAGAAGGAACAATTAGAATATAATCAGTGTATCAATTTCTAGCAAAAGGATCAATTGAGATTGTAGAATCCTCTCTTCCTATCCAATTTCTTGTCTAACTTCTAGTCTTATACTTTTTTCCCCCCTTAGCTCCCTCCTAAAAACTTTAAGGAATTCGTCCATAGTGTTCTATAGAACACCTATTTTCAATGGAAGGAATTCTAGAACCACAGAATATTAGAATTGGAAATGCGCTTCCAGATCATCGAGCCAAATCTCTTCATTTTACAGATGAAGAAACTTGGTCAAGAGAAGTAAAGTTACTTGCCCAATGTCATGCTACTTATAAGTGGTATTTCCATAGCACTTGACAGTGATCTTTCCACCACTTTATGCGCTCTCCTAATCAATGAATTCCTTTTATTCAGAGTGAGCTGGGCTAAAAATTGTTTTTCAGCTGAGCCAACGAGACTCAGGGTTATAAGACATTCTTCTCTTTGAGTCTGGGTTCTCTCAATCCTTGAGAAGAAAATTCAGATGTTCCTACTTTAAGCATCGACAATGAGCTGCGCAAGGTTAGTCTGTATACTATAATGCATGAGATGAGACTTAGGGCTACCTCTGTCTCCAAGGGTTAGGGCAATCAGAATCCCTCCCCTCTCCATCAACATCCCCCTCTCAATTCAATCTGGTCCTTTCCCTTCATCTTGGATCAGACAAGAAGAGCTCAGAAAAAAGTATTATTTTTTTTTTTTTCAACTGGAATAGTCTATCAAAGCTGCAGTACTGATACAACTAGGGTAGATATACAGTGATCATAGAAAACTGAAAAATAAAGGGATATCCAGGGTGGGATGGTTTTCTAGAGGCTAGTTCCTAGAATTACCAGTTTTAAAATGAAAATGAATCCAGCAAATTTTAGCAAAGTCATTTCTCTTTTCTTGGTCTCAGTTTCTTCATGTGTAAAAGAAAGACGTTGGATCTTTTCTGGGTCTTTCACAACTTTATAACTATGACTCTGATTTCTAAGATTCTTCAAGTTCTAATTCCTTTGAGCCAAGTCTTAAAAGTAGAGGTTTTGCCAATGAATTCATTGAAATAAAATAGCAACTTAGGCATTAAAAGTTCTACTGAATTACATTTTTGTATCCCAAGGGGATTGAATTATCAAATAAATAACTTGAAATTCCTTATGAAATATCCTAAAGAATTAGATGCTATTGGGTAGGAAAGAAGAGAATCAAAGTGCTGACTACTAAAACATAAATATGGAAATTCTCTTTGACTAGGTTGCCATTTATGCTTAATATGGTGGAGCCAAATTGTAATAAAAAGTCATAAACTCTTAGGTTCCCATCATGAGCAGCAATAGCTTTGGAGCACTCATTGCTGTAGACAGCTGTGTCCTGTTAACATCATGGTCTTTGCAAGAGGACCCTTACTTAGTGATGAAGAGATTGTTAGCACACTTCAGACCACACTAATCCCTGTGTAAGTCCCTTTGTGACACTTTTATACACATCCAAGTAGCATTGATAGGCTTGGCAATGAGTTCCATTAGGGGGGCTGAACTTTGGCTAGAGAATTCCAGCAGCCACCCTGAATAATAATGCAGCCAGCTGGGGTAAATAGTGGGTGGGATTTGATCCAATTTTATCTAACATCTTCAGAGAGCTAAAGAGGGAGGGATTGGCAATTGAGTAAAATCTTTATCTGGATAGATAGATAGATAGATAGATAGTTTATTAAAGGCTGACTATATGTCAAACATTGGTGATTAAAATATAAGCAAACAAGGCAATTCTTGCTCTCCAGGAGATGATATTCTAATGAGAGAATACAACACATGCAAGGGAACTGGAAGATGGAGATGATACATAAACAGCATTATATAAACCCTTGGGACCCAGCAAAATAAAAGTCCAATCCATCTTTCACATGATAGTTCTTCAAATACTTAGTTTTGTTACATAAGACCCTTTTTCTTTATCATGTTAAAAAACCCAAGTCCCTTTTTAACAAATTTCTATATGATATAGATTCAAGACTATACTGGTTGTCCTCTTCTTGAAACTCTCAAGTTTATCAATATCCTTTTTAAACTGTCATACCCAGAATTGAACATAATACTACATATATGGACTGAAGAGACACTATTACTTCTGTAATCCCAGAAAAGATGAAGCCAAGATAGCATTAGAATTTTTGACTGTCACAACCTACTTCTGGCTTATAATCAGTTGGCATTCCAGTAAAACCTTGAGATCTTTTTCAACCAAACTTCTAGTTAATGTTTCCCTCATTCACTACTTCTTGATTTTTAAAAACTCAATGTAAAATTTTGCATTTATTCAAATTACATCTTCTTAGATTTAGTCCAATACTTTAGTCTCTCAAGATGTTTTTGGTTCCTGAATATCATCTATTGTATTAACTAGACCTCTCAATTTTGCATCTTTTTGCAAATTTGATGAGCCTACCATCTATGCCTTTATTCATGTCATTGATGATTATTAAATAACACAGAGCCAAATGCGGCTCACTGGGTTACTTCAATGAATACCTGTCAAAATGGCATTGAACATTTATTGTCAGCCATTCAACCAACTCTCAATCTATTTATTTTTATTATCACCTAACCCCCATCTCTTCATCTCTCCACAAGAATAACATGAGATATTTCATCAAATGATTCACTAAAATCTAGGCAAACTCAAGCTTCAAAATAATAGGTTGCAACTCAAAAAAGGAAATGAAGTTAGTCTGACATAACTTGTCTTTGATGGCTATCTATTGTTAAATTTTCCTAGTATTTGAAGTTGTTTCCTGGTCTGTAGTTTGCAGATTTTGTTCTCTCCCCTACTTTTTGGAAATCAGTAAAAATTTTGCCCTTTTCCAGGTGTGCAGACTTTTCGCATTCTCTACAAATGTTCATATTTCACTGACAATGGCTCATTAGTAACATCTGCCAAATATGCTCAGATCTGAGAGAAGATATAGTGTATTTGGATCAAGTAACTTGAATTTATTAAAGATAAGTAGTTGTGCTCTTACTATCTCTTCACTTATCTTGGGTAACTATTTGCTCTTAATTATTTTTGTTCTGTTATTTCAAGTACAGAAAGAATTCTTAGCAGAGAAAAGAGAAATAAAACATTTAACTGGGTAGTTCTGCCTTTTCTTTGTCATCCAAACAAGGAGGGCTTCTTATTCTTTCTTCAATATTCTTTCCCCCTATAAAGCTTAATTTTTTTCATTGTCATTAACTTTTCTTGCCAGTCTCAATTCATTCTTCCAGAGCACAAGAGGATTGTATATACTATAACTCGGGATTCTCTCCAGGAAGAAATCCCTTTTTGCACATAAATGAGCTCATTTCCTCCCTAAAGTGCTATTTTTTTGTCTGACTTACTTTAGGAAAAAGCAGTGTGCTTCAGGAAAAAGACAACAAGGAATTCTTATTCTTATCCAAATCAAAATAATAGAAACCAGGTATAGTTCAGTGATGCAAAGAGGACAAGAGAAAATCAAGAAGCTTGAGTTCCAGTCATTGCTCTTCACCTTGACTCATTATCATAAATCTTTTCTTTGATATAGTTTCCCCAACTGTAATGGATATTTGTGAGAGGAGAATGAGGTAAATAGGGAGGCAGCATAGTGCAGAGGAAAGAATAATGGATTTGAAGTCAGAGAATATGATGACTTCAACTCTTGGCTATGTCCTTTGCTTTCTCTTTGATCTTGGTCTAAAATTACTTAAAGTCACTGAGACTCAATATTCTAAACTATAAAATAGGGGTTAAATGAATTGTGTCAAAGGTCTATCCTGTCTCTGAATCTTTGATTCTATTGAACAGCTATATGCCCTCTTCCTTTTCCTCATTCATCTTCTAAGTGTGAAAGGAATAATCTCTCTTTCTAGTGCTGTCTTAGAAAGGCGTGATTAATTCTTACAACTGCTCTATGAATTACTGACAATCCTACTTTTGAACTACAAATAAATCTCAATATATATCTACAGAAATACTGTTAGGATAATAGATTTAACCCTGGAAGGGATCTTAAAGCTCATCTAACCCAACTATTAGGAGGGAGAAAAGGAGGGAAACTGATTAATGGCTACCTAGAGAGGTGAAATAATTCAATCAAAGTCTGACAGATGGCAAAGCTCAGATTCATGTTTAGGTGTCTGACCCACAAACTGAACATTCCTTCTTCCAGTTGCATCACACACAGAGTCTTAAATTCAGGGACTGAGAGGCTGGGTATTTATTTTTGTTTCTTCAATGCTTTAAACAAATTTGTGTTTTCACACATGTGGGTACTTCTGCTATTGATGCAGATTGCAACTGCTTAATAGAATGGCTGGTGAGTTACCATGGCAAAAAACAATCCATCACCTAGTGGGCTATTTCTTAGATATAGATACCTCCAAGCTTAGCTGGAATAGTCCTTGAACTCCATTTGTGAAGATTTCCCAGTTTGGCAGAATCTTCTAGGATCTGTATTCCACTGGCACAAATAATTAGGGTTGTGACTTCCACTCATATTAAGTATCAGAGGACTTAGGTAGAAGATGCCAATAACTCTTTCACTCCTAATAACAGTATTTTAAATTAGAATAATATCAAATGTATCATCTTAATTATTGTTGTAACTATTTCCCCTCCTCCAGATATCTGGCTATTGTTCATCCCCTGAAGCCACGGATGAATTATCAAACTGCCACCTTTCTGATAGCATTGGTCTGGATTGTATCCATTCTTATTGCCATCCCATCAGCTTATTTTGCAACAGAGACTGTCCTCTTCATAGTCAAAAGCCAGGAGAAAATTTTCTGTGGCCAGATCTGGCCGGTGGATCAGCAAATATACTACAAATCCTACTTCTTATTCATCTTTGGCATTGAGTTTGTAGGACCTGTGATCACCATGACCCTGTGCTATGCCAGGATCTCCCGAGAACTTTGGTTCAAGGCTGTCCCTGGTTTCCAGACAGAGCAGATCCGGAAACGTCTTCGTTGCCGAAGGAAGACAGTCCTGGTGCTCATGTGTATTCTGACCGCTTATGTGATCTGCTGGGCTCCTTTTTATGGCTTCACCATTGTCCGGGACTTCTTTCCTACTGTGTTTGTGAAGGAGAAGCACTATCTTACAGCTTTCTATATTGTCGAATGCATTGCCATGAGCAACAGCATGATCAATACTGTGTGCTTTGTCACTGTCAAGAACAACACTATGAAATACTTTAAGAAGATCATGCTGCTTCGCTGGAGGTCTTCATACAATGGGAGCAAATCTAGTGCAGATGTTGATCTCAAGACCAGTGGCATGCCTGTTACAGAAGAGGTGGACTGTATCAGATTAAAGTAATCTATTAGATCTTTAAAAAAGAAATAAAACATCCGTTAAGGGATAAGGTATCAGAGGTAAAGAGCATGCTATTAGATGAAAGTTACCAACTGAATCATGGCTCAAATATTTTGTGATAAGACAAGTACATTGATGCAATCTAGGATCTCACAATTTGATAGATGAGCAGATATCATCATGCCCATATTTAGCACTTACTGTATATAAAATTGTATGTTAGGTTCTAGGGATATAAACTTGTGTCCAGAATGTATCAAGAGAAGAATAAAAATATAAATTAAATCAAAACATTCTTAAACAAGGCAGCATTGCACAATGCATTGAAGTACTGAGCTGGGATTAAAGAATATCTGGATCCAAATCCTACTTTCAACGTTTAGTTGTTGTATAATCCTGACCAAATCATTTAGCTTTTATAAACTACAAGCGCATTTTCTGGATTTTACTAATAAGCTATTAATAGTAGTAATCTGTGCCAATGGAGGAATTTTACATACTGGAATTTCTTTACCCTGGCAAAAATCACAGACTTCTTCTTGTATTTGAGTATGAAAAATAAAGTGTTGGTTTCTTGGACAGAGCGGTGACAAGCAAGTAATCATGCTGGTGAGCACAGAAAGTTAAATGTATTCCTTAAGTTTTAGGTCCTGCTTCTGATTCCCAGGACTACTGTCCAAATATTGACATGGATCTTCTCTGACATTACTCCTGGTCATGAATTGTTCAGGTACCAAATCCTGTGCTATCAGGGACAAAGAATGAAGGTGGTACATTTAGACTGTCAGCCTTTTGTATTCTTGTACCTCTTGTAATTTCTAGAACATACTCCATGCTGGGGATGACAGAGGATAAGAGGTCCTTTTCAAAAGGATTCAACTTACTATAGGCAACTTTTTTACGTGGTATAATATGAAGGGCAAAAGGAAAGCTTCTCATAGTTCTCTTCATGTCAAAAATTCCACTATTCATGATTCATAGGCTATCCCTCTCTCAGTGAACATCTTTTGAAATGTAAGTATTCCTGAAAGGGGATGAACTGAATAAATCCAGCTGACCTGAACATGGCAGAGACTGGGGGATTTGGGATAACATTGGATATCTGCTGGTAAGAGAAATTCAAAAGATATGGACTTCCTTATTACAGCTAAATAAGAGTGATCTGTTATCCTTAGGTAGCTTCTTTGGACAAAGGAAGACTCCAGTGCAAATACTACCACCTCCAATCTTTCTTCATTGTTCTTTGTGTGAGCTACTCCATTGTTCTCTTAGAGGTTAGCTGACATCCTGGTGAAAGAGATCAAGGTCGGTGAAGCAATTAGGAGCAAATGATCTCATCCATTTGGCTCAGTGACCTCCACAACAGCAGCAAGATTTCAGAATGAGTTGTTGATGAGCTTCTCCATGTTTGGGAAGTTCAATGGCATAACAAACAGCATGATAGACTTGGGGCCAGGGAACTTTGATACTGGCTATGTCACCATGAACAAGTTACAACCTCATCAAGCCTCAATTTCCTCATTTGTAAAAAGGGATCAAGTTTATCACACTGTCTACCTCACAGAGTTTCTGTGGGAAAAGCAACATTAATATGACTTCTTGTTATATGAGTTCTTCCAAGACTGCATGTTCTTAGAACTCTATCAGTTATCATCTCTGGTTATGCTTTTCTTATTCCATGTGCATATGTCTCTCTAGCAGGACTTCATTTTCTTATTGGCCATTGGTATTCATAAAAGTTCAGGCTTACTGAGAAATAGGTCTGTGGAAA
The DNA here is from genome assembly GCF_902635505.1 of Sarcophilus harrisii. Lineage (NCBI taxonomy): Eukaryota > Metazoa > Chordata > Mammalia > Dasyuromorphia > Dasyuridae > Sarcophilus > Sarcophilus harrisii. Next base: position 113,122,188 of record NC_045427.1, on the reverse strand, counting down.
TTATAAAAGGCATGGGTGGGGTGAGGGTTTTATCCTTTTCCAAATACAAATGTTCTTTTCTGCAGTGAATTTTCAAACTCTGACCAATTTCTTCCCACCATGCAGTATTCTCAGCTCCATTCCCCAGCCAAAGTATCCTCAAAGGATGCAAAGAACTTTAAATAGTCGTCTAGGAAAAACATAACTTGGAACACACCAAATCACACAATACACTCTAATGCCAAGAAATTAAGTCTAGGATTATCTGGGATGTTATTTGAGTTTTGCTTTTTAGAAAGTAGTAGGATCCATGCCATTGCCTTCTCTCCATTAGCAAGGATAATTGAGAGTTGGCTATATTAAACCTGAAGCTTTTTAGATAATACCATGTTCTCCCCCATTGTTGTTATGAAACCTTCCCCTTCCCTCTCATAGTAATAGGAACATTTGCAATTATAAGAGGATGGAGTGCTAGAACTGGAGACCTGGTTTTTTCTGCCCCAGACCCAAGCCATATGACTCTGGATAAGTCACTTAACTTCTAAGTCTCAGTTTCTTCATCTTTAAAATGGGGGTGATAAGTCTCAGTTATTGTAAAAATAAAATGAGATAATGTATTAACAGTGTTTTGTGAACCATAACTATATAAATGTCACAATTATCATCATTAAGGTTGTTGTTAAATATTGTCCACTTATGGTGTTCTAGGAAATGTAAATTTTGTGTTGTTTCCAAGTAAAACAATGGATATGGAAAACTGACCACATTATTCATGGATATCCCTCTCTTCCCCCCCCCCCCAAAATTGTTTTACTGTGTCTATATACTTGGACATAAATGTTGTAGAAATAATCTGAGCAACTTTGCTTTTGACAGGAAATGTGCGGGCTTTGCCTGTATAAAGTACTTAAATAAATATTTGTCAAATTATATGAATTAGTGAATTATTGCTTGCAAATATCAAAGCTGTCTCATAATCACACACTTACATTTACTTTTTTTTCAGCATCTTAGCTAAAACTATTTTTCTCATAATGTTATGTCAGGCACTTGGTAAGTACTTAATAAATGCTTACTGGTTGACAGAGAAGTCAAATGATTTGCCCAACATTACATAAATATTAAAAAAAAAATGTATGGAGATTCAGGTTCAGCTTTTTCCTTTACCTTAAGAAACAAAGCCTTTGATAAGTCACTTAGAGCAGTACATGGCACAGTGAATGACCAGCCTAGAGTCAGGGTGACTCATCTTCTGAGTTCAAATCTAGCCTCTGACACTTACTAGCTGTGTGATCCTGGGCAAGTCACTTAATCTTGTTTGCCTCAGTTTCCTCATCTGTAAAATAAGCTGGAGAAGGCAATGACAAACCACTCTAGTATCATTGCTAAGCAAATCCCAAAAGAAATCATGAAACGTTAAACATGATTGAACAAGAACATTATTTTTCTATATTAACTCACATCAGCAAAGAATGACATTTAGAAAAGTTGAGCAAATTCCTCAGTCCTCACAAGACAAAAAATATACTTGTTATGAAACTTTTTTTTTTAAATTAAAAGATGGGCTACTATTTACATAATTTTAAACAAATTACTTCAGAAATTGAAGAGGCTGAAAGATAATACAATCACATCTGTAAGATCCTCAAGTATGAAAACAATCCCATACTAACTAAATATGAAGGCTAAAGAATTGATGAAATAATTAGAAAACTAGAAATGAATTTCATTTCTTAGATAATATAATGATTTTGTAGTTTATGCCTCCAAATCAGCTCATTTCTCCTTTTATAGATTTAAACAATATAGAATCATAGTATTACATGTAAAAATAATAGTTAATATTTGCAAAGTACTATAAATGTATATGTATGTATGTAAATATATGTATACACACACACACATACCTTTTATTCTTTGTAACAACCCTATGAAGGAGATGCTATTATTATGCCCATTGTATAGATAGCAAAATCAAGGCTGAGATGGGTTAAGTATAAGTCACAAAGCTAGTAAGATATTGTAGCAGGATGTAAGTCTTCCTAAATGTTCTTTCTCTGTTTCTGTCTTTATTTCCCTCTCTCCTTTTCTCCCTTTTTGCCTACTCCATTTCCTCCTTCTTTCACATATATATGTGTGTGTGTATATATGTTTAACTTAAATAAGAATAAGATGAGATAGGTATGGCCAGATAGTAGCTTAATTGAAAAATATCTGTAAGTTTTAGTGGACTAAACATTCAATATCAGTCAGCAAGGTCTTATGGTAGTCAAATATGTAATTTGACCTTGGGTTGCATTGAGAGGTATAACTTAACCATACAAAAGTTAGAGAACATTATGAAATGCAAAATGGATAATTCTGATTAAATTAAAAATTTTACACAAAGAAAAGTAACACAACCAAAATTCAAAGGAAAGAAAACGTATAATTTTTACAGTCATTGTTTCTGATAAAGGCCTCATTTATAAAATTTATAAAGAAATGGCTCAAAGTTACAAGAATACAAGTCATTTCCCAATTGATAAATGGTCAAAGCATATTAACAGGCAGTTTTCAGATTAAATTTAAACTATGTATAGGCATATGGAAAAATATTCAAAATCACTATTAATTAGAGAAATGAGAGTTAAAACAACTCTGAGGTACCACCTCACACCTATCAGACTGGCTAATATATTAAAAAAGAAAAATGATAAATGTTGAAAAAGATGTGGGAAAATTAGAGCATTAATGCTTTGTTGGTAGAGTTGTGAATTGATCCAGCTGTTCTGCAGAACATTTTGGAACTATGCCCAGAGGGCTACAAAATTGTGTATACTTTTATCCAGCAATACCACTACTAGGTCTATTGCAAAGAAATCATTAAGAAAAGAGGAAAGGACCTATATGTACAAAAATGCTTGCAGCAGCTCTTTTTGTGATAGCAAAGAATTGAAAATTGAGGGGGTGCCCATCTTTTGGGAAATAGTTGAACAAAGTTGTGATATGTAATATAATGTATAGAATGGAATGGAATTCTATTGTTCTGTAAGAAATAATGAGCAAGTGAATTTCAGAAAAACCTGGAGTTATGTGAACTGAAGCTGAGTAAAGTGAACAACCCAGAAAAGCATTGTACAAAGTAACAACATTATGTAATGATCAACTATGATTTACTTTGTTCCAGCAATATAGTGATCCAAAACAATTCTAAAAGATTCATGATAGAAAATACTATTCACATCCAGGTAAAAAACTATGGAACTTGAATGCAAATTGAAGTATACTCTTTTTATTTCTTTTTTAATATTCTTTTTCATGGTTTTCCCAGTTGTTCTGATTCTTCTTTTACAACATGATTAATGTGGAAATTTATTTAACATGATTGTGCATGTATAAACTGTATCAAATTGCTTGGTGTCTTGAGGAAGAGGCAGAGAGGGGAGGGAGAGAAAAAATTTGGAATTCAAAATCTTATAAAAATGAATGTTGAAAACTATATATGTGGTTGGAAAAATAAAATACTATTAAGTATGTATGAGAAAGAGAGAGAGATAGGAAGATAACTTCCAACTTAAAGAAGATGAAAGACTAGCTATAATCTCCCTGGTTGTATATCTGGAGAACATTTTTTAGTTATGAAGCCCACAATTCATAGGAGATATTTATCTGTTAGAAAATGTCCAGAGAAGGGCAATCATAATGGGTAAAAGCATTGAGTTCATACCCCTTGTGAGTTATTGGAAAAACTAGAATACTTGGACTATAGAAAAGAAGACTGGGCATAAGGAGAGCCAGGACACCATGATAGATGTCTTCAGATACTTGAAAGGTTGACAATGAGGAGAAAAGGGGAAAAGGAAAGAATTGCTTGGGTCCTGGAAATGAGGTTGAAATAAGCCTTGGTTCTGCAATGGAAGTACTTAAGGAAATCAAAGGTGACATCTGAGTGACAACAATTTCCTATTCAGAAAAAAATTATAGTAAAGGGAAACTACTCCAGGAATATTTGCAAACAATATCAACAATCAAAGATTGAAGCTTAAAAGAGGAATTAATTTCCAGGAAAGTTAAGTAAAGCAGGACAAAGAGAAGATCCAAGTAATGAAAGCTGTGATTGGACAGTAACATTGTTACCTGTGGAGCTGACTTGGCCATGCCCTATCTCTTCCTGGTACCATATCATGACTTGATGCTGAAGTCATCAGAAGAGTTGCTGAATCTGCAAATAAAGCTCTAGGTTACATGCTTTTGTTGCTGTTTAGTTGTATCTCACTTTTCATGACCCCATTTGGGGTTTTCTTGGCAAAGCTACTGGAGTGGTTTGCCATTTCCTTCTCCAGGTCATTTTACAGATAAAGAAACTGAGGCAAATGGAATTTAAGTGAATTGCCCAGAGTTATATCCCTGGTAAATGTCTGAGGCCACATTGGAACTCAGGAAAATGGTTCTTCCTGACTTCAGTCCTGGCACTCTGGCCAATATACCACCTACCTACTCTAGATGCCTTATTAAAAAAAAAACATTATTTCCAAAGGAAAGGGAAAGTAGTGAATTTAAAGTTAGAAGAGTTGGATTTGAATCTCCACACAGCATTTTTAATACCTGTGTGATATTGATCAAATCATTTAACTTCTCTGTCATTCATTCATTCAATTAACACATTTATTAAGAACCTACTATGTACCAGGTAATGTGCTAAGTGCTGAGGATACAAAAACAGTTTTAAAAAAAATTCTCTCCCCTCTAGGAGCTCAAAATCTAAAGAGGGAGACAAGTAAACGAACATGTACAAACAAGCTACATACAAGATAAATAGGAATTAATTTGCAGAAAGAAGACATTAGAATTAAGAGGGACCACGTCTTGGTTTCCTTATCAATCCAATTAGAGAATCAGACTAGATGTATGAGGTCTTTTTCAGTTTACAATCTACAATCCCTTGATCAATAACCTTATTTCTCCAGTAGAAACTAGGGCTGATCAGTATTTGCTCCCAGCTACAATGTCTGTCTGCCTTTCTCCTTTGTTATCCACCTCCACCTTTCTTATTTGGGAATTTCACTGACCATAATTGAGTCAGGAATACACCTTTTCCTGGGTTTGCTTACTGTGTCTTTAGAATGGGATTTTAGTTTGTCTACCTGATTCCTGCATTCTTGAGCAACAAGGAATTTTTCCATCATGAGCTATGATAAATCAGAGTTTCTGACACCAAGTGTAAGAGACTGCTCTGTCCATAAATGCCAAAATATCAGGGTGGAAAAAAACTGGCAATTGAACTAATTATCCAGGTTTTTGTTTTTTAGTTTGGAATGTGTAGCATCCCATATCCAAATACTGAGAAACATCTGCACAAGCATTATTTATTTATTAATTTATTGCCATATGGATGGCTGATGTCATGTATATACAACCAAGCATGGAAAGCTGGGAGGACAATCAAAAAAAAAAGTGGGCATGTTTCCTGACCTCAAAGTCAAAGACTGACATCTTTATACCTATGCCAGGGAAATAGTATTTCATTCATTCTGAAATAGAGTTTGGCAAGAGGGGATTAAAATTTTTTTTTTCTTGAATGGACAGGTATTTTCCAAGTTTTTTGGCATGTTTTAATTAGAGGCTGAAGATAACCACAGATTTAGCTCCATGGAAATTATTTTCTCATAAAGTCACAAGGGGATTGCTCTGCTTATGTTTTTCTTTGTTTCTCTTTTCTTCTACCTCTTCTTTTCCTCCTTCCCTCAGTCTTTTCCCCCTTTCTTTCTGTTTCTATCTCTATATACATATATTATAGATATACACATATACATACATAACATATATATATACACAAATGCATGTATGTTTGTATATATACACATGTATATACTCATATATACATTGTGTGTGTGTGTGTATGCAGTATCTGATCATTTTCATATTGACTCCATCATGAGAATGTGAGCTCTTTGAAGGCAAGAACCTTATTTTTATTTTTCTTTGCATGCTCAACACTTAGGACAGTGCCTGGCACATGGCAAGTATTTAATAAAAATTTACTGAACAACATACTTATCCAAGGCCCCACAGTAGTAAGGGATCAGAGATAGTAAGTCAATTCATTTCCTCTTCTGCACCTCTAATAATCTTCTTACTATGCCTTCAGAGCTAGAAGGAATCACTGACCTTGTATCATCTCAATTTTATCTGTTTCCAAGCTATAAAATGAAAAAGTTTTATCCTCTTTCAGTTATTCTGAAGCTCTCTATTACCTGTTATTCACTTCTGTCTCTTGATATTTGTGCTTCTTTCTCAACTCAAAAGTCCCTCAAAGTTCTTGCTGTTGTTGTCCATTTGTATCCAAATCCCTGCGATCCCATTTATGATTTTCTTGACAAAGCTACTGGAATGGTTTGCCATTTCCTTCTCTGGCTCATTTTATAGATTAGTAACTGAGGCAAACAGGGTGAAGGGATTTGCCCAGGGTCACACAACTAGTGAGTTAAATGTTTGAGACTGGATTTGAACTCAGAAAGATGAGTTCCTGATCCTAGGTGAAGCACTTTGTGCCACCTACCTGCTTCTCTTGCATTTTTATTACACAGCAAATGGAGAGAGAGGGGAAAGTTTCAGTGGGAAAGGAGAGTTGAATACAAAAGCTCAATCAACAAACACTTATTAAGTACTGTGACAGGCATTATAGAGACAGCCCAAAAATGAATTGTTTACCAAGGACTGAAGAAAAGAAAGTAAATTGTTCACATTAGTTCTTCTAAAACAAAGTTAATATCAACAATCAGGGATAGATTTGGGCTAATTAAAAGATGTTCTTTCATGAGCAGATCATTTGGTGCTAATGTTAAATATTTGTCCAAATATATGTGGGCTGAGGAGGGGGTGAAACATCCATAAGAGTTCTTTCAAAAAGTAATCTTTTATCATAAATTTAATAAACATTACAAAATGCACTTTAAATAATGAATAAAAAAGAGGATTGTTTATGCAAGTATAAACTAGTTACAAACTTACCCTCCCCCCCCCAAAAAAAAAAGATATATTAAATTAACACAATTGTAGCAAATTTTCCTGCTTGGCTTTGTATCCTTCTGACTTCCTTCTCAAAAGTAAGACTTCAAAATGTTTCTAAATTTACTGTTTTTAACACTTAAGACATTTCTGTTCAACACATAGTAAAGATCTATATGCAAGGCACTGTCCTAGGTACTGGAGCTATACAAATAGTTTACAGCCATATTCTCTAGTTTATAATACAGAATGGAGCTTCTGGGTGAGCAACCACATGAAAAAGAGAGTAACCTGAAATGCCATACAGGAGAGTAATGAGATTGCAGAAAATCTAGAAAATGAGGTCAGACAAAGACTTAGATGAAAAGAGCCATGAAGATTTATAGACAGTTTGGGGGAGGCAGATTGTAGAGCACCTCCAGGGCATTTCAGGATTTTATATTTAATTTGTGAGGCAATGAGGATTCATTAGAGGGTTTTGAGTAGACAAATATGCTTAAAACAGTACATTAGGGAGAATATTTGAGCATGCTGTAGAAAATGTATTGGAGAAAAGAGCTTCAATAAAATGTTAAACAAATATGCAGAAGAAAAAAGGAGTTCAGAAGAGGACACAAATAAGGGGATTTTGTGGCTACTTTGTCAAATGTAAAAACATTTTGAGGAAAATGTACATCATGAAAGTTTTTGGGTATATAATTGTCTTATTTATTATTTATATACTGATTTTCTTATTCTTTGTATAGTAAAATTCTATGATGGCTTTTCCTTATTGTTTGTTCTTTATGATAAAGTGTTGTGATTGTTCTCCATTTTTATTTGTTTTTCTTTATATAAAGTTGGTGATTATTGTTTGTTCTTTTAAGAATAAAATTTTGTGATTGTTCATTATCATTTGTTTTTTGATAAAATTTTGGGATTCTTCCGTATTTGTTTTTTGGTTTTGTTTTTTTTTTTTTTTGGGATAGTAAAATCTGGTGATTGTTTATTATTTTTAATCTTTGTGACTCCTGATATCATAATTTTAAAAAAGAAAATAAATTGGAAAGGAAATGGTAGTTACAGTTTAGACTAGAAAACATGACTACTTAGACACATGTTAAAGGTGAATTAGAGATATGGATGAATTAATGAAGTCAGAGACAACAGGAGATTATGTTCAGAAAGTAGAATTTTAGAATTAAAGATCTTAAAAGTTGTACAGGTTTGAATGATAATGATAAAACATAAGAGGTGACTTCTGATGTATGACTGAAAAAGAACTGAAGAGTAAGAATACAGTATTAGAAGATTCATTAGTGTGGCTCCAAAGAATATGGTGGAGAATAGGAAACAAGTCATGGTGCCAAAGTCATAGAGATAAATAGAACAGTGATCAATAGAGGAAAAAAATAATAGATTAAGGCATTCACTAAAGAAAATGTTGTTGAATAATGAGACTAGTGTTACTATAACAAATTATTGTTACTTATATGTATAACATAATATTTGAGCAATTGTTGTGGTTTAAGATAAGCTTGTTGATGCCAATGGAATAAAAACCGTATCTTTCATTGCATCTATGACCAGGAATAGTAGTATGATGAGAGGATTCACAGCCATGGTGTAGTAGTAAGATAAGGACTCTAGACACAGGAGAGACTAAGTTCAAATCCTTTCTCTGATACTTATTTGGTTATGTGACTATGGGAAAGTCCTTCTTAGGCTAGTTGTCAGGATCAAATTAGATAATGTATGTAAAACACTTTTCAAATCTTCAAAATCCCATACAAATATTAGCTATTTTCTGATCCCTGGCTTTACATATGATTTTGAGATACAGTACTTTGTCATCCAAAGAAAGATTCTTTTCATAAACCTCAGCCAGTGATTAATTTCTATAATAGAAACATTTTTCACATTAAAAAATCTAATTACAATGATAAAATCTGCCTGCGGAGAAAATGTCAAAAAAAAGGGGGAGGATTTTTAAGTGGAGTGCCTCAAGTTCTAAACAGTTAAGCTGATTGATCTTATGGCATTGACATGTGTCCTTCACCAAATATGTATGCCCTGCATTATTCTGCCATTCACCCTGTACCAGTATGATGAACCTTGGAAATTCATTCTGTGAATATCTTTCTCAAGTATATTCTCTCCAATTTCTCCTTGGCGTCTTAATCATACTGTCTTCCAATATGCCACCAATGTTAATGCTTGTCCCTAAATGGGGAAGGAATCACAGACTCTAAGACTCTGAGAGCTGGAAGGGTCACTAGGGGTATCATACAGTCTAATCTCTTCTCTATATGTATCCTCACCTCTTTAAACCTAAGACATAAGGAAAGTGGACTGACTTAGCTCTAATTAAATGGTCATACTGATGTGGATCTAGGGGTGGAGAATTGATGTGAGAATTCCCTCTGGGCTCAGCACAGGCCAGACGTGAAAGAATTCACAAACCCAAAATCTTAGAAGTTTTATTTTTCACTAAGAAGCTCTCTCTTAACAGACAAATCTCTTAATGAGATTTGCAAGCAACATATTAACAGAAACCTATTCTATGAGCTGATCTTGGTGGGCTGGAGGCAGTTTGAGTTGATTATCATGTCGAAGGGAGCCCCGAAACTCTCTCTTTTTCTCTCTCTGACTTTGGGAATGAGCCACGAGGTAGAGCACTTGAGAAGCTCCTTGAAAGAGAAATTCTCCTTGAACTCTGCCTCAGTGAGCCCCACCCCAAGGAATCAAGATAAAAGTGATTTATCTAGGTGAGGCTAGTTGAGTCCAGAGCTAGAGAATTCCAACTCTATTGAATTAAAGATTGATGAAGAAAGACTCATTTAATTCCAAGATTTTCTCTGATTCTAGCTCAAGCTGTACCAGCCCCCATCAAGAGCAAACAACCCCAGCTTCTAACCAAGGCTTGTATTATAAAAAGAGCCAATTTTAAGCTCAGCCCTTGCAGAGGACCTAACATGCCATGCCATGCATAGCAGCACCTGTGCCCACTGAAATGATATTTTCAGCATTATCCTCTCAACTCTCTCACCTATTTCCCTAATAAGACTTTATATCTCTCTATCAGGATTTCTCTACTAGAAACTTTACTTCTCTGTCAGACCTTGACCCTAAGGAATTCAATCTTTCTAGTCATGCATAGCAAAGGCTGATTTCCCAATGCCAATAATAAACTTCTTTTTATCACTCTAGCTTTTTGGGTTTGTAAATTCCTTTACGAAGGACCCATAGGCTGCCAGAAAGGGATTCCCACAACTCCTTGCCATGTGCCAAATCCTAAGGGGATTTAGGGAAGCCAAACCTCTTTATTTGATTCCCTGAACCCTGAACCTGCCACTAACCTCATCATTTAACTCCCTGACCACCAGGAACCCTAATCTCATCAATTAGACCAAGAACTCCCAATTGAATGAAATCATTTTGAAGGCTTTCCCCCCCCAAATAATGGAGATCCAGCTACCCCTAAAAGATCAATGGAGGGTGCTTTGATCAATATTTCCAATTGAATAAGCCACTTATCTTCGAAAAGGCCCGTCTGCAAAATATGCTCCCTCCCAGACTCTCTGGAATCTGAGACCCCAAATCACCCTTCTTTTACAGATCAAAGGGGACAAAGTTTCAGAGTGATTATTTTACAGATTAAAAGGAACACAATTTCAGAGTTCACCCCAGTCAATACAGCAAGTAAATGTCAGAACCTGGACACAAACTAAGCTCTGCAGACTCCCAAGGCAGTCCTTTCTATTATTATTGTGTCCTTATTCCACAGATGACCTGGAAACACCTTGCATAGTGAGGAAGGACATATGGAATAGTCAGGGTTTCACAGATTAAGTCAATTCAAATCCATAAGTACTCATTAAGCACCTATTACCTGTCAAGCACAGTGTGCTTGTCCCCAGAGAATCAAAGAAAGGCAAAAACAGTGCCTGACCTCAAAGAGTTTACAATTTACAATTCATTGGGCAAGTCTGCCCTGCACTTGCATTGTGCCTCCTTTGGTCCCTTTCTGTTTCCCTGAGGAGCAGTTCTTTTTTTTTTTTTTTTTTTTTTTTTTTTTTAACCCTGATACTGAGTTTCTCTGGTGAGAATTCTCTCCAGTAATTCAGCTTACTATCACAAACCTACAAGTTTAGTCACAAGCTCAAACATCTTTCATAAGCAAGACCCATTCATCTGAACTTGTCTTTAGTGAATCTTTGTCCCCTTAACGCAAAGGACATTGCTCCTTTTGGCTGTTATGCATAACAACAATTATCCATTTGCTAAAGATAAGATGTTTTCATACAATGGACAATATCCACATTTCTGCCTTCCAGGAACTCTCAAAAAGGAGACCGCCAAGCATGAACATTCAAAGAGCAATGGAACAAAGGGAGGGAGAGAAAAGTCTGGAGATGATGAAATCTGAACAGTGGCCCATTGATTCATTCTTTCGGTCTGATTGTGGGAAATTTATCCCTTCTTCTAGAAGAAGCCTATCTGGGGACCAGATGGGCCAGAACAGTTCTGGTAGAGGCAAGAACCAACTCAGTCTCTAAAATCCTGTCTCATTTCCAACCACTTCATTGTTTCTTCCTTGCTCCCTGCCTGAAGCTGTGACAGACATTACTAGCCAATTTCCAGCTGCCACTAAAATATATTCAATTATTCTGTCCTAATTCAATTTGTCTGTGTTTTCCCAACTGTATCTTATGTTGTTATTTTCCTCCCTTTTCCTCTTTCTTTAAACCCATCTATACCCTTCCCCATGACTGCTTTTGTCCCATGACCATGATTTCACACTTTTTTCTGAATCAGAAACTTATGGAATACAGTTGCCATAACAACTATTGTCAAATCATACTTGGACTGGCAGCCTGAAAGTCCTCACATTGGAAGAGACAGTATGGTAAACAGTACTGGTGATGCTAACATATTCTCCTAGACTTTTATTAAAGTTAGTTACTTGTTTGTTTCCATATAATAGAAGACTTAGGACACAGGCTTGTAGATGATTTCAGAAGAATAAGTGGAACCAAAGCAAAGGAAGCTAAAGAGAATCAGCCTTCAGTATAAATCATTGCAATTGAAATGGATACACACCAATTAGAGCCAGACTTATACACAGGATAAGTAAAGAAGAAAACCTCCTTCTGAGTGGCCTGGTACCAAGAATGATGGGAAGAGATTCTAATACCCTAATCCAAGCCCACTTCAGCCTTCTAGACAATGTCTGAAATTCTGCCATAGAGTTTTTTGTTGCTTTTGTTTAGACTCTTTCTGTTTTAAATGACAATAAACTTAAACACTTCAAATTATGATTAGTCATTTATATCTTATTCACAATGAATGAAGAATATGAAAGCAATAATGAGGAAAGGGCAACTGAAGGGTTTGTCTCAGTACTTTTAGGAGGTACTGATAACACTTTTAGCCCATCAGTAGTGTAGAAATAAATGAATTAATTCTCTCTCTCTCTCTCTTTCTCTCTCACTTTCTCTTTCTCTTGCCACTCTCTCCATTGATTGCTGGGCAACTTATCCTCCCACACAAATGATAAAGCACTGATAATTAAAATTAACTGGTCCTGGAAACCTACAGAAAAATAGAACTAAGGATATTAATGGAACTTAAAGTAAAATCCATAAATAAAAACTAAAATATTAAAAGATCTTAACATCTATTCACCCGGCAACTCACATTACTCAACAGTCTCTCTTCCTTTGAGATTTTCTTTGTCCATATTTATATTAGCCATTCCTGGTTGCTGTTATTGATGGCACAGTTTCTTAAATAGTAGGTTATGACCCCATATGGAATCTCATAGCTGAATGCAGGGGTTACAAAATTATTATTTTTACCAGTAAATGTTTGATTTATATGCCTATTTTTTATACTTATATACCCAGGGTCACATAAAAATTTCTCGAGGGAAATTGGGGTTGTGAGTGGAAAAAATTTAAGAAACCCTGATTTAGAGGCCCCTAAGTCACTCTCTTTCTCAAGGATAGTAGTACTTGTTTCACAGTCTCCCCTCTCTCTCTCTTTGTCTCTGTGTGTCTGTGTCTCTTTCTGTTTCTGTCTCTGTCTCTCTTTTTCTTTTCTATTCGAAAAGTCCCATACAACTCCTGTCCTTATATTTGACTACCTCAACATATGTGTTGATGTCCCTTTATGCTCCTGATAATCATCAATTTCCCTAATGCTAATGACTTTCCATTTCACTGTAACTAAACCACACCCAGGAAAAACGATAGAATCATAACTTTAAAATTCAATTTTATCTACTTTATTTTTAGATCCAGAAACAAAGGCCAGAAAGGTTATTGAGAGAGACAAGCAAATAGAGATAGAGACAGAGACAAAATGAGAGACTAAGAGACAGAGAGTTTATTAAGTACTTACTATATACAAGGTATTATGCTAAGTACTGAGGATTCGAATACAAGAAGCCAGATAGTCCTTGTTGTGATGGAGCTTAATAGTTTTTATTCTGATATTCTTAGGAAAAGAGAATATGAAAACGGAGCAGAATGGGAAAGGAGGAAGGCATCAATTTTGGGAATAGTAAAGGAATGATAGAAACAAGATGGAGGAGATTCAGGATTGGAGTCCACATTGAGTAGAGATGGTAGGGAGATTAGGGATTTGCTTGAGGTCATGTAAGTATTAAGATAAAAAGTTAAGAGTTAAATGTAGGTCTCCCAAGACCAGTGTCCTACTCTTAATCTCAGTTCATCTCATAATCCAGAACTCAGAAATGCCTGTATCACATCTTGATCACCTATCTTTTCATTTTTGTCTCTGTCTTACTCCTCTAAAATCTATTCTTCATCATGATTCTGGGTGATTTTATTACTCTTCGGTTTTAGTAATCCATCATCCCTCCTCTGTTCTCTTTTCATGGGTGGGACTAGTTAAGAGTTCTGTTTTACACTGATTCCCTTTACTCTTATACTATTTGCTCATTCCTTTTTGATGTTGGTGCAATCGTTCAATGATGACAGTTGTTTCTGACTCTTCATGACCCCATTTGAGTTTTCTTGACAGACATATTGGAGAAGTTTGCCATTCTTTCACCAATTCATTTTATAGATGAGGAAATGAAGCAAATAGGATTAAGTGACTTGCTAGGGTCACACAGCTAGTAAGTGTATGAAGACAGATTTGAACTCAGCCTCACATATTATCCACTGAATCTAGCCTCCCAGTTTATTCCTTTACTTAATTCCAGCCCTCCATTACTTTCTCCACTTTTATGTGCTGACAACTATTCTTAGAGAAAGTCTCATAATTCTGGTAGTTGAGGCTATTACAATTCTATGTTACCTAATCTCAAGTGAGTCTTCCTGACTTCCTGGAAATTCCTTGATTCTTCATATTCTCCTTTCCCTATTCTTTGTTAGCAGAAGATTTGGCCTCATACTTTACTAAGAAAATAGAGTCCATTCATCATGAGTGTCCTTTTCTCCCCACTTCTCTACCCTATATCTTCTTCAATATTATCCCTATTTTCCTTTACTCCATTATTTGAGGAAGAGAATTCTATTTCCATCCCCTCATGTGCTGTCCAGGATTTTTCCCTCTCAGGGGCAAAGGATTACTTCTTCTTTTGAATTTTTATCCACAGATTCTTTCAATCATGCTACCCTTTATGCACACCCAGATCTTCCCCATTTTAAAAAAGCCTCCACTCGCTCCTAATATCCCTTCAAGCTATGATCTTACATCTTTTCTCCACTTCATAGTCAAACTTATTTGCATGCATTGCCTCAATTTCCTTACCTCTCATTTTCAATCCCTTGAAATCTGATCTCCTAATCCACCCCTATCAGTCAGTCATCACTGATGTATTAAGCATCTTAAGCTTAATAAGTTTAATAATAATCTTAAGCTTAAGCATGTATTAAGCTCTTACTATATTCCAGATTCTGTCTTAAGGTCTGTATTTCAAACAAAGGAAAAACAAGTCCCTTGTTCTCATTGTGATTGTAATACCAGAGAAACTGAGGCAAGTTGAAATTGGTTTTTAATCTTTAAGGTGGAGAGTTTCAGATAGCTAACCAAATGGAACTCTTGTCCAATGCATTTGGTGTAGATAAACCAAGGTAGAAAGCTTATATAGGGTTTTAGTTAACTAAATTTTGCAAACAGACTACATAACCTGAGTATACAATCTTATAGGGGAAACAAAGGCAGATAAAGGGGCCAAGGACACTGGGAGGACAGACAAGCCATAATTCCAGGAAAAAATCATAACTTAATCCTGACAGGATAAGAGTCAAGATAAGAAGGTCAAGGAAAGGAGACAGCAAGGTATGGGCTAATAGTCAAAAGGAGGATCAAGATAATGCACCTGGAGTTTATGACACAATAGTATGTAAAGGGAGAGTGGAGCTTCAAGATTTTTCTGGGTTCTTTTTTTAAACTCAATTCTCCCAGTCTTAAATAGCAAGGAAGGAGGGGGTGGCTATGGCTTATTATCCAGGGTTCAACATAATGGAGGGTACAATAGGTAAACACACACACCCATACACATATATGTGTTGAGGATGGGAAGGTGGACCATAAGAGTTTGGGGTCACAGACTGAGGTGTCTCAAAAGAATTTTCAGGTTGGAATACATTTGCTAATCAAGGGGCAAAGTTTATTTGTAATTGTAACACCATTACAAGAGGACTAAATTCCAAAAGAAATTAGCAAGTGATCACAGAGAAGAAGATAGATTTCTATAAAATTGGATCAGAGCTTCATGGTCCTTATTTGCTAATTTTATGGTTTTCAGGTAGGTTTGAGGGGTTTTGTTTATGTCTCAGGAACTTGATTATTAATGACCAACAAATTATCTATCTGACAGTCAGTAATGTTTGTAGGACTAGTCTAAGGCCAGAAGACTGAAATCATTGACAGATAGATTGTTAGAACAAGGTCAGAGGGCTTTGGGATCACTAATACATCACTAATACATCTTCCCTAAAATCTAAAGGAAGAAATATTATTACATTTTACAATTATTGACAGACAAAGGCACTTACATTCCTAGGCCAGAGGGCTTTTACAATCATTGAAAAGAGTACTCCTAGGTTAAAAGGGCTTCATTTACTGCTGTCTCCCCTACATCTCTCAATTTGTACATACACACACACACACACACACACACACACACACACAAGGTATGTACAATATAAATGGTAGATATTCTCAGAAGCTATGTAAACTGCTCTCTCCAAGTTTACTAACCATCTCTTCATGGCTAAATTTAAAGGCAGTCTCTCATTCTTCTTATATAAGATGAGACAGTGAATAGAATACTGGACTGAACTTCAAATCAATAAGATTTGAGTTCAAATTTGATCTCAGACATTAGCTATGTGATCCTAAGCAAGCCATTTAACCTTACACAGGCTCAGTTTTCTTATCATCAAAATGGAAATAATAATAGCACTTACCTCCCAGGGTTGTTGAGAGAGCAAATGAGATACTTAATTGGCAAGTCAGAATCCCTGTTATCTGACCTTACTAAAAACCAACTCAGATACAGAATTCTTTCTTTAGGACAGAATGGTTAATCTAGGAATGCAAAGATTTTTTAAATCATTGGTATATACAGAAATACCAATGTCTAAAATTCAAATAGGATGTGAAGGTAATGCCACAGGGTTTTTATAAACAGAAGCCTCATTTGAAATACATTTTTCTGGTATAAATTGAAAAGTGTGTACTGATGTAGAACACCTTGCTGAATTTAAATCCTTCTATATTTGTGAATTTTATCAAGTGTGTTTTGCATAAAATATATTTTTATATAAAAGATTAAACAAAAAAAGAATCAATTGAGATAATAAAAGGAAAGTGCTCTGTACTCTTTAAATTGCAATAGAAATATTAGCTCTTACGATCATTTCTGAACTCTGGGGTGTATGATGCTATTGACACACCCATGATTATCATTCTTCCTCTGGACTCTTCTTTACCCTGGGTTTTTATGATATTGCTTCCTCTACTTAGCTGAATTTTTGTTCTTTACTGAATAAGCATCCATGCCTTGATATCTATCTATCTATCTATCTGTCTGTCTATTAGCATTTTTAAGCCTCTCCTACATGTCAAGTCCTAGGGATACAAAGACAAAACAAAACATCCCTTGCTCCTATGGAGCTTATGATCTACTGAAAACTATATGTACATATATTATCAAATACAAAGTAACTTCAAAATAATTTCAGGATCAAGAGGAAATATTAATATCTCAGGGCATCTGAAAGAGATACATAAAGCAAGAAGCATTTGAGCATTGAAGGAAATTCACAACTCTAAAATGTGAAAATAAAAATGTATTAGCACATTGTACTCTCTGTGCTCTTCTGTGCCAAAAAAAAGATAGGGGAACAGGTGATGAGGTGTCCCCATTGAGGAATGGCAATCAGGCTGGTTTGGCTTGAACATAGTATAAGAGATTAGGAGTAACCAAAACAAAAAAAATGTGCTTAGAAAGGTCAGTCTAACAGATGAATTTGTATTTTATCTTGAGGCAAAAGGAAGCCAATGATATTCTTTTTTAACTTATATTTTTCTGGTTATAAATGTACATTCATTTTTTAAAAACACATTTCCTTATAAATCATGTTGGGAGAGAAAAATAAGAACAAAAGGGAAAACTGGGGAAAAAAAAACAGAAGAAAAAGAAAAAAAGTGAACATACCATGTATTGGGTTATATTCAGTGTCTATAGTTCTTCCTCTGAATGCAGATCGTGTTACTGAAAGTTTTCAAGCAATAAAATGATCATACCTATGCCTTGGAAACATCTCTTTGACTGCTGTATGAATGATGAAAGTGGAGAAGGGACAGACCAGAGGCAGGAAGACCAATTAAGATGCATTGGTGTACTATCTTGGTATTACTCACATTTCTTTCAACACTCACTCTCTTGGTGTTTTCATCAGCTGACGTGCATTCAATTATCACCTCGATTCAGATGACTCTATACAACCAGATTTCATTTATCTCTTAAATTTCAGTCCTATATTCACTATTAGCCTGTTGAATATCTCCATCTTGATGTCCCACAGACATTTCACATTCAATATATGTAAAACCAAACTTATAATCTTCTCTTCTAAGTCACTGTTCTTTTAACTTCTCTTGAGAGGACAATCCAATCACTTGAGTTCACAATCTCTTCACACTCATATTCAGCATGTTGCCAAATCTTGTCTATTTACAACCATAATATTTTCCATATATCATCTGTTCTTCACTAACATGACTACTACCATAGTTTAGGTTCTTATTTTCCTTTGCTAAGAATTTTGCAAAGGCTTTCTAATCAGTCTCTCTGCTTCCAGGATCTTTCCTCTCCAATCCATCCAGTATAGCTAAGAAACTTATAGATATAACACAAGATATAACATATCATTCCCATGCTCAAAAAGTTTCCATGGCTTCCTATTTCCTCTAAGACAAACCAATGGAAGAAATTACTGGGCACATGGTAAATGGAAAATAATAATGATGATTATTCACATTTATATGGTTTCTCTAAAGTTTACAAAGCATTTTCCTTTACAAAAACTCTGTGAGAGGTAAAGCTATTATAATTATTCCCATTTAACAAATAAAGAAACTGAGGCTCAGATAAAATAAGTGAATTACTCCTGGAAAGTGTTAGAGGTAGGATTCAAGCCCTACTCTTCTGATTGCAATTCTGTCACTTTTTTTACTGTATTATATTGTCTACCCATGAGAATAATAAACACCCTCAAGTATAACCAAAATAAAAAGAGCAATCTTACTTTCCATTAAACAGCCCAAGAATTTGAATACCTTATAAAAGAGTCATCACAAACAATAATCACCTAAAAACATTCATCTGTAAAAATAAAATTAATTCAAATCAAAATCTTTTTGAGTCATCACCATACAACCTATCAATTTGACAATAATAATTAAAAGTGACAAAACTCATTGCTGGCAACATTATGGAGAAACAGGTACTTTCACACATTGCAAATTAATGAATACATGTGGAAAGCAATATGGTAACACACAAAGAAAATTATAACACTGATCATACCCTTTGACCCAGAAATCTCATTACTGGAAAATATACTCTAAGGCTATAATTGAAAAAGAAAAAAGTACCAATTATTGTCAACACAAAAATTTTAATGTCATGTTATTTGTAGAAACTAAAAGGGAGAAACAACACAAATATCTAGTGATTATAAGAGAGCTAATCAAATTATAGTATATCAATATAACAGAATGCAATGGATTGTATTGGATTTAGTAGCATCACTGAAAAATATAACTACAAAGATCCCCTAAACATTATATATAAATACATATCTATATCTATATATATATATATATATACACACACACACATATTGATTATAATTGTAAAAATTATATACAGTATAGTTGAATAAAGAATAAAGTAACAGATTGTAAGAGGTAGAAAGGGAGTAATAGATATATTGTTATTGTCCTTCATCTATTAAAGTATACTAGAATTTTGTCACAATTTTGTCATTTCAAATTCATCTTTTATAAAATTAAGCTATTCCACAAATGGGACTAGATCCTTTATATAAATATAATACACATCAAATTGAGTTCCAGCTGAAGAGCTTCCTCCTTAAACCAATACCCAGCAAAGGCTAGTAATTGGAGCATACAAAGATTGATTTCCTTAGTATTTGCCTAGAGATGTGCTTTATCTATAGTAAGCAATTTACAAATGTGTGTTAAATTGAATTGGATTTTAGAGCAAAACATATGGATCAATTAGAATAAGATATTGAAGAGCTGTCATCTGGAAAAAAAGATTAGTCTTGTGCTTAGCTCCAAAGGGAAAAAAAAAGTAATGGGTAAAAAGCTACAGAGAGGGAAATATAGACTTAACATAAAGGAAAAAACTTCCTAAGATTTAGAGCTATTCAAAAACAGAAGGTGGTAGGCAAGGGAGGAGACCTTCCAAACACTGGAAGTCTTCAAGCAAAGGATGAATTTGTTACATAAGTATAATGGATTCTTAGGTAATCAAGACTTGGAGCTTCCTATGGCTCTTGAGGTTCCATTCATCTCTGTTTTTGTGACTATCAACATTTTGTTTCAGCTTCTGTTATGGTGAGACTTTTTCAAACTCTCTTTAGAGCATCAAAGGTTCTCAGAACATTTACTCAAATAGCCTAGAGCTGAATTTGAATTATACTGTTATTACAGAGTCTCTTAAGGTGTAATTAACCTCAACTCTGGTTTTGGTCTCAAGCTCACTCTACAGAGATGTTTGAGAGAAGAAAAACATATTTACCATAGCCACCCTTCTATGTGCCAGTAGATCAGAACACCAACATAGTATGTTGGAATCTTTACAAAGTGTTAAGCCATTGGAGTTGATAAGAGACAATAATTATCCAATTTGGCATGGTTCAATATGATTGATTTGATCTTAGAAAGAGATATTTTGGGCCAGAACTTGAAACAAGGTACTAAGTGGAACTGATAGAAACAATGCTTGTATTCACACCTTTAGAGAGCTCATAAGTATCTAGTACTCAGTGGAGTTCACACGTTTGGGAGAGTCAGGGTTTAGAATGAGATAACCAAATTCACACCTCCCTTAGGGCCAGAGAGCACTCTGGGAGATAACCCAGAATCCCTCTCCCTCCAGAAGGCGGAGTTAACCTTTGGGAGATCACATATATAGAGGGAGCTCTTGGAGCTTGGGGACTTACTTGAGTTAGTTACTTGAAGAGTTACTAGAAACTCTGGGAGCTCGAGAGAGTTTTACTTGGAGTCAGAGAGAGCTCTTGGAACCCAGAAGCCCTATCTTCAAGGCAAGAGATTCATTGCATCTTCTACCTTGGTGCTGGCTGGAGGCTGAAGAAAGCAGAGGCAGAAGCCAAGGACAAAGCTGCAAGAGCTCAAGCAGAGAGATAGGTCTCTGGGCTAACCGGGCTAATTTGGAAGGAGAAATAAATGTTTGCATTTTTACCAGCTGGCTGCATTTTGGAGTAATTATTGATTGTAACTGAAACTAAGGTTGCCTCCAGAAAACCTTCACAATTGTATACACAACACAAATAATTTTCAGATTCCATTATCAAGTCTATAATGTTGATTCTTAAATCTATTTATCAGATTAATTGTATCTACAAAAAATATTCATAGCACCTTTCTTCTCAGGGCAAAAAAAAATTGAAATTAAGGGGATTTCATCATTTGGGAGAATGGTTCAATAAACTGTAGTATGGAATATTATTGTACTATGGGAAATGATGAATAAGATGCTTTCAGAAAAACAATAGCAAAAAAAAAAAAACCTGGAAAGTCCTCCATGAACCTGAGCAAACTGAAATGTATTATATACAAAGTAATAGTAATGTTCTGCGATGACCAGCTGTAAATAACTGCTGTTCTCATCAGTACGACTCTTTCTCTCTCTCTCTCAATTTAATCTTTTTTTAGGGTTTTTATTTTCATTAGAGTGGGAGGTATAGGTTTTCTTTAATAACTTGACTTTTATGGAAATGTTTTGCCTAACTTCACATGTGGGTTCTTAATTGTGGTGGCAATAAGAGAGAGAATCCAAAACTCATTTAAAAAAAATGTTAAATAAGGGGCAGCTAGGTGGTGCAGTGGATAGAGAACCGGCCCTGAAGTCAGGAGGACCTGAGGTCAAATTTGAACTCAGACACTTAACACTTACTAGCCGTGTGACCCTGGGCAAATCACTTAACCCCAATTGCCTCAGGGGGAAAAAAAGTAAAATAAATTGTTTTGAATGTAACTAGGGGGAAAATATTAAATTAATTAATTAAATCTACTTATCAATCCCTAATTTCTCTGCTGACCTCCAGTCTTATATCTCTACCTGCTTTTCAGATAGAACTGAATGTCTAGTAGATATCTTAAACTAAATATGTCCAAAACTAAACTCATTATCTTTTCCCTTTAAATCCTCCCTGCTTTCAAATTTCCCTGTTACTGTTGAGAGTACTACTATACTTCCAGTCCCCCAGGCTTACAATGCCAGTAATACTGACTCCTTATTCTTTTACTACTTCTCCAATATCCCCATATCCAATCTTTTGTCAAGACATATAGATTTTGCCATTTCATTATCTGTAGTAAATGTCTTTCTTTCAACTAATACTGCTACCACTCTGATTCAAGTCCTTATCAGCTCACATCTGGATCATTGCAATAGTCTGCTGGTTCTCTAAGCCACAATTCTCTTCTCATTTTAGTCTAATCTCAAAAGCTGTGAAAATGATTTTCCTAAATCACAGATCCAACCATTTCATTCCCATGCACAATAAAAACCATGGCTCCTTAGAATTAAATAGAAAATCCTCTGTACTTAAAATCCTGCATAGCCTTACCCTTTCCCCTCCCCTTTCCAGTCTTCTTATATATTTACAAGAAGCATCCCCACCTTATGCTGGTCTCTTGGCTGTTCCACAAATAAGAGTTCCCTCCATCTCTTGGCTCTGGCATTTTCTCTGCCTATCTCCCATGCTTGGAATGCTTTTCTTCCTCTTTTCTACTGCCTAACTTTTCTGACTTCCTATAAGTCCTATGTAAAATCTAATCCTTTCATAAGAAAACTTCCCCAATATCTTTTAATTCCAGTGCCTTCTCTCTGGTAATAATTTCCTATGAATCCTTTATATAATTTGTTTCTATACAGTTGTCTGCCTGTTGTTTCCCTCCATTAGACTGTGAATTCCTCAATGGCAGAGACTGTCTTTTACTTTTCTTTGTACCCTCAGTGCTTAGCACAATTAATGGTATATATTAAGTACTTAATAAATATTTTCTGATTAACTGCAACCACAGTATGTATAGAGGACCAGTATTGAATAAGTCCATGAACAGCAAGAGTTTAGCCCATATATTACTTGAGACCTGTTCTCTGTTAAGGCAAGCAGTTCAAACTATTGGCTCCCTTATTATCAGACACTTACCTGGCTTTGGCCTTTTTCTACTTCTATTAGGAGTGCTCTGCAGACAGCTCAAATCCCAGAGCCAACTATTGAATTTTCAGTATAAGCGTTTACAACTTGGATCACTGAATGGATGCAGCCTTAGTTAGAAAGAGACCTGTTGAAGACCTTAGCTTAAAAAGGCCAAGGTCTCCCATTGCATCAAGGTCATCCCTAGTCATCCTGATCTGTATCAGCTACTAGACCCAGATGGCTCTGGGGAGAAAATGAGGCAGGTTATTTTGCACAGCCCTTCTTTACTTGAATACAATTCATTTGCATGCATAGTGTTATCCCCTTGATCATGGTTCTCTTTGAGAATACAGGACAACACCACCACCATTACAAATCAGAACTTGATTCATTGTTTCATTAATTATGTAAACTTAGTAAAGTGGTAGAGAAAATTTTAATAATGCAAATTAAACTTAAAGTATACAATAAATACACTGAAGTATATTGAATATACTTTTTTTTTTCTGGGGGAGAACCAATAGTTTAACATTTATGAATGTTAATTGATTTATCAATCACCCTTGTTTCTACTCAGGAATGCCCCAAAGCAATAATAGGGTCTTGTGCCAGTGAACCACTACTACAACAAAGATAATTGCTATTTCCCAGCTTAATCTTTGGTGAAATAGTCTCAGTACAATGGAAAAGTTGACATGCTTGGGAAACCATGCCACCTGATATCTTCTATTTTCATGGTTTTGTTGGATTACCTTGGTTAACATGCTAACATTAAGGTATTCTGCTCCAAATACCACTTACGTAGTTGGGATAGGAATCCAATTCGCCTTCCTTTATAATATCTTATCTGCCTCTATTACAGAGTATATACCTTGAAGGAAGGAAGTATCTTGCATTTTCCTCCATTGTTCATGGCACAGTGCTTGGCATTTACATAGGAGATGCTGAGTAAATTTTTTTCATTCATTCATTCATCCTAGGATCATAAAATTATAGTTAAAGAGCTAGAATAGATATTGGAGATTATTTGTTCAAACTTATTTTTGTTTGTTTGTTTCTTTTCCCCCAAAATCTATCATTGTGCAAGAAAAATCAGACCAAAATGCAAAAAAAACATAAGAAAGAAAAAGCAAACAAATAAACAAAGGGAAATACTATGCTTCAATCTATAGTGAGTCTCCATAATTGTCCCTCTGGAAGCAAATGGGATTTTCCATCACAAGTATTTTGGAATAGTCTTGGGTCATTTTGTTGCTGAGAAGAGCTAAGTCTATCACAGTTGATCATCACCATAATCTTGCTGTTACTTTGTACAACGTTCTTCTGTTTCAACACACTTCATTTGGCCAGTTCATGTAAATCTTTCCAGGCTTTTCTGAAATCATTCTGCTCATTATTTCTTATAGAACAATAACATTCCATTACATTCATATGCCATAATTTATTTAGTCATTCCTCGAATGACAGACATACACTCAATTTCCAATTCCTTGACACTACAAAAAGAGCCGCTATGCACAGATGAGTCCTTTTCCCCGCTTTTATGATCTCTTTGAGATAAAGACCCAGTAGAGACAATGCTGAATCAAAAGGTATGCACAGTTTTATAGCCCTTTGAACATAGTTCCACATTATTCTTCAGAATGCTTGGATAGTTCACAATTCCATTAACAATGCATTAGTGCCCCAGTTTTCCTACAATGCCTCCAACATTTAGCATTATTTTTTCCTGTTATATTAGCGAATCTGAGATGACTTTCTTATTTTTTTTAAGGAAGCTTAAGTAGAGATAAGTGTCAGATTGAGTCAGGAAGATCTGAATTAAAATTTGACCTCAGATAGTTACCAGCTATGTGACCCTAGACAAACCACTTAATTCTGTTTGCTTCAGTTTCTTCATCTGTGAAATGAGTTGGAGAAGGGAATAGAAAACTGCTTCAATATCTTTGCTAAGAAAACCCCAAATGAGCTCATAAAAAGTCAGACATACAGGAACCATAAAAAATAAGCAAAACTACAAAACACTTTTCACACAAATAAAGTCAGATCTAAGCAAAACTATAAAACACTTTCCACACAAATAAAGTCAGATCTAAGCAACTGGAAAAATATTGAGTGCTTTTGGATAGGTCAAGCAAATATAATAAAAATGACAATATACTACCTAACCTAATCTATTTATTTAGTGAATACCAATATGTACCAATCAAACTCCCAAGAAACTATTTTATTGACCTAGAAAAAAATAACAACAAAATTCATCTGGAAGAACAAAAGGTCAAGAATTTCAAAGGAATTGATGAAAATAAAAGCAAATGAAGGTGGCCTCGCTGTACCAGATCTAAAATTATATTATAAACTAGTGGCCATCAAAACCATTTGGTACTGGCTAAGAAGTAGAGAAGCTGATCAGTAGAATAGGTTAGGTTCAGAGAAGAAAATAGTCAATAACTATAGTAATATAGTATTTGACAAACCGAAAGATTCCATTTTTGGGATAAGAATTCGCTATTTGACGAAAACTAGGGGGAAAATTGGAAACTAGTATGGCAGAAAGTAGGCATTGACCCACACTTAATACTGTATACCAAGGTAAGGTTGAAATGGGATCATGATCTAGACATAAAGAAGGATATTATAAATAAATTAGAAGAATATAAAATAGTTTACCTATCATATTTGTGGAGGAGGAAGGAATTTGTGACCAAAAAAGAATTAGAGGTCATTATTGATCACAAAATTGGCAATTTTAATTATATTAAGTTAAAAAGGTTTTATACAAACAAAACTAATGCAGACAAGATTAGAAGGGAAGCAATTAAGT
The DNA here is from genome assembly GCF_902635505.1 of Sarcophilus harrisii. Classification (NCBI taxonomy): domain Eukaryota; kingdom Metazoa; phylum Chordata; class Mammalia; order Dasyuromorphia; family Dasyuridae; genus Sarcophilus; species Sarcophilus harrisii. The sequence goes on along the minus strand of NC_045427.1, from coordinate 113,096,448 downwards.
GAGAAAACATTTTTACATTCAAAGGATCTGATAACAGCCTCAGTTGTAAAATGTATAGAGAATTTACTCAAATTTATAATATTTCAAGCCATTCTCCAATTGAGAAATGGTCAAAGATATGAACAGATAATTTTCAGATGAAGAAATTGAAACTATTTGTAGTCACATGAAAAGGTGCTCCAAATCACTATTGATCAGAGAAATGCAAATTAAGACAATTCTGAGATACCACTACACATCTGTCAGATTGGTTAAGATGACAGGAAAAGATAATGACCAATGTTGGAGAGAATGTGGGAAAACTAGGACACTGATACATTGTTGGTGGAGCTGTGAATGGATACAACCATTCTGAAAAGCAGTTTGGAACTATGCTCAATAGTTATCAAACTGTGCATATGCTTTGATCCAGCAGTGTTACTACTGAGCTTATATACCAAGGAGATTTTAAAGGAGGGAAAGGGACTCACATGTGCAAAAACTTTTGTGGTAGCCCTTTTATTGTGGCTAGAAACTGGAAACTGGGTAGATGCCCATCAATTGGAGAATGACTGAATAAATTATGTTATACAAATCCTATGGAATATTATTGTTCTGTAAGAAATGACCAGCAAGATGAATTCAGAGAGACTTGGAGAGACAAAGTGATGCTAAGTGAAATGAACAGAACCAGGAGATCATTATACACAGCAACAACAAGACTAATGGCTATGACTCTCTTTAATAATGGGATGATTCAAACCAGTTCTGCTTGTTCAGTGATGAAGAGAGCCATCTACACCCAGAAGGCTTTTGCAGGGTCAATGTTGAAAAAATTACCCGTGCATATGTTTTGTAAATAAAAAGCTTTAATAAAAAAAAAGTCAGACATAACTGAAATGACTGAATAACAATAATAATGACCTAGAGAAGTTAAATGCCTTACTTGAGGACATATAAGGAGCAAATGAATCTAATCCAGGCCCTCTGATTCCAAATCCAGCATCAATTCTATTATGTCACATTGCTTTGTTTTATCTTTTACTCATTTGAAAGATTTATAATTTCACTGGTGCAGGAAACTACTGATGTGGAAACTTACTTAGCCCACACAGATGATAGCAGTCTGCAAGTTAATATGTGATAATAAAAACAACTAACATTTATGTAGCACCCATTATGTTCCAGGCACTGTACTAAGTATTTTATCAATTGATCACATTTGACCTTCACAACAATTCTATTAGGTAGGTTGCTGTTACTAACCCCATTTTATAGATGAGGGAATTTGAGGCATTTAGAGATTAAGTCACTCACCTCTGGTCATATAGCTAAGAAGTATCTGAGGCTTTGAGCTCAGGTTTTCTTACCTTAGGCCCCAACACTCTATACCCTGAGCCACCTAGCCACTTCTAAGCATGTAAATCCTAGGCAGTTGCCTCAGGCACATAAAAGTTAGGTGAATGGATGGAAGATTCCTCAAAATACAGAGATATAATGGAATAAATTAAAACTATGTGAAATAAGATGAAGCACCAATTGTTCTGTCTGCTCCTAGTTATTTCAAAGATACTTTGGGAGAACTTACAGAAAAGAAGCTTAAAGCCCAGATCTAATTATAAAATGGAATCATTTCTGTATCTTCACTTTCTCCAACTCAGTTTCTCACAATGGGACCATATTTTCTTGAAAGGTTAGAGTTTATCACATCTGCTTGGCCCCAGCCCTACCACTATGGCTTCTTGCTGCTGCACCACACTCCAGTTACAACCTTTTTTTCTCTTAGGACCGTAATCATTTCAAGGATCACAGATTTAGAGTGGAAAGATAATTTAGAGGTCAGTGCATGCTATCCTCTCATTTTAAAGATGAAAAAACTGAGCCTCAGAGAGTGGCTTGCCCAGGGTCACAAAGCTAATCTGTGTAAGAAGTGAGATTTGAATGTAAGGTTATCTAACACCAAAGCACCCTATTAATTACAACCCTCTGTTGTTATAATTATTTTCTGATCGATTTAGTTGTGTTCAATTCTTCATGACCCCATTCAAAGTTTTCTTGGTGATGATACTCACTTTATAGATAAGATTTTTACAGATGAAAAATTGAGGCAAACAAGGTTAAGTGACTTGTCCATGATCACAAGCTAGTATGTCTTTGAGCCCAGATTTGAACTCAGGAAGATAAATCTTCCTGACCATGGGCCCTATACTCTGACCACTGAACTAGTCCTCTATCCACTGTACCAATTGATTGTCCTCTATTCATCAAGCTCTGCGGCTTCTCAGGGCAAAATACTCTTTCTGCTCATCCCTCCTCTGTGTGTGTTACCTTCCTCTTTTTAAATATAAGGAACTTAAGAATGGAAATGCTCTTGCTTTTTGTGTCTATATCCCCAGTACATAGCACAATATCTGACATATAAGTGCCTAATAGATGTTGCTTCAATAATAGTAAATAATGTAGGTAGAAAATAAATTATGTTCACATATTCTAGGCTATTTGGTATGTATTAGAACTAGCACTGAAGCTGAATCCTAATCTTAACTGTCATCAATTTACTATGTTACTTTAGGCAAGTAATTTAATTCTCTGGGTCTTTACAAGTCAAAATGCTTATTTGCCCTGCCCTCTCATAGATGCATTTTGAGCATCAATTAAATTAATGTGCTTTGCAATCCATAAAAACTAATGTCAAGGATTTTAAGGTAAGAATATGTAGGGTACTCAATTCTCTTGCCCCATCCTCCACTATTACTTTCCTTCCCACAGAATCCTTTCCTTCCATCACTTTGATTTCTGGCCAAAAAATAGACCATCCATTTGTGCCCCTTATGATTCCTTATCTCCATTCCCTACCTCAAAGCCATGATGCTAAGCAGCATGATATAGCAGAAAGAATGCTGGACATAAAGTGGGGGACACCTGGGTTCAAATTCTACCTTTCAAATAGTTTATACATGGTTTATAGATTCTACCTTTCACATCTATAAACTATGAGAAGGAAGGAAAATTCCTTAAATTTTCTCAATTTTATTTCCTTTGTAAAATAAGTGAATGAGACAATATGGCCTTTAAACTCTCTTGTACCTCTAATCTATGGTCCTATGTTGACTGAAATAGTAAATGGGTAGCCAAACACGGGAGAGAAATCAGTAGTTTATCTCAATTTATCTATCTTACAACAAATATTTAATTTAATTGTTTTGGGTTTCATTATGATTTCGTTGATTTTTCTGAATGCTCTGCTTTGCTTATGAGCTTGGTTGTTTGCTGTCCCTGGATAATGCTTTACTGGAACCCCCTCCATCAGCCTTTCTTTTCTAATTCATCCTGGCTGCCATATTCAGACTTGCAAGTGACCCAGCTTTAATATCTCCACACAGTTCTAGTTATTTCTTCACAGAGTCTGGGTCTCAGCCTGGCCCCTTCCCTGATGAAATAAATACAAACACAAGAGGAGGCTATGTTTGGCACTTGCCTCCTGTCAGGATGACCTCAATCCCCTCAGTGCCTGGTATGTGGTACTTCTTTCCATTCTCTTGGATGTGCTCCAGCTTGGGCTTTTCATTCCAAACTCCTAGGGCTAGGGGTCTTGCCTTTTTGTTCTTTCCTTTGTAGAGCATTGTAACTACCTATAATTCTAGAAAAATAAAGAAATAATGCTGTTTCTGTTTATGTGTATGAAAGGGTGGTAAGGGCAAGCCATGACAAAATAAATATTGTACCTACAGTTGCTACTGTTCTCATACTGACGGGAGTTTTATTAGTAGCACTTGGTGCATGGGGACAACCTAAATTCATATATTTCTTCCTTCTTCATAAGGTTACTTTATGCTTAAGCTATTCTGTGACTGAATCCATTCAAATCCATGGTTCAGTAGCCCTCACCAAGGAGTTTACCTTTACTTATCACGTAGACTAAACAATCAGTTCAAAGCAAAGGTTTGCCATGAAACAGCATAGAACAGTAACTATAAAGTATTTTCTAACAAACCTGGGACATACTCTCCTATAATCCGTACACGTGCAGTGGGAAGAATGTGCACCTTAAGGAACTCAGAAAGAAAAGTCCTTACATATAACCAAGGCCCTGGTTTCATGGAAAACCTCCAAGTCTGCCTGGCTGGTGGTGTCTTCTACTAATGTTAACATGCTTGGTCCTTGATGGCTTATTTTTTACTGGTTTCAAGTGGCATGTGACTGTGGATGTGGGGCAGGCTATGAATTCTCTGCTGAGTGTGGGATACAATCTCTGTGAGGCAGCTAAGTAGAATAATGGATTGCACCTGAGCCTGCAGTCAGAAAGACCTGAGTTAAATTCTGGTCTCGAACATTTAACTAGTTGTGTGACTCTGGATTTAAGCACTTCCTGACTCAGTTTCCTCGACTGTAAAATTAGAATAAAAATAGCAGTCATCTCTAAGGACCATTTATGAGGATTCAATGAGATATTTGTAAAATTCTTATCACAGTGTAATATGTTATGTTAAGTGCATAGCAGGCACTTTACAAATACTTATTTCCTTTCTTCTTTTTTTCTTTCCCTTATATTCTCCTCATTTCCTTTTTTACTTCCTTCCTTCTCTTCCCTCTTACCTCCATCCTTCCTTCCTCCATTCCCCCTTTCTTCCTTGTCTCCTTTCTTTGTTTTCTTCCCTCTCTTGCTTTCCTTCCCTTGTTTTTTCTTGTCTTCCACTCTTCCTCCCTTCCTTACCTTACTCCCTCCCTTCCTTCCTTCCTTCCTCTTTTCCTTCCTTGTCTTCCTTCCTCTCTTCTTTCTTTTGCCCCTTGTTCCTTTCTCCTTTCCCTATATCCCTCCTTTTTTTCTTCTCTTCTTTCTTCCTTCACTCCCTCTTTCCTTCCTTTAGGAACTGTTCTCTGATGATTTTACATGAATGTCTGCTGGTACTGTATGTAGTTCCTTCTGACTCCTGCCAGGCATCACTCCATTAAATTCCCTTTACTACCAGATTCAGGATTTAGCTTTACCTGAGGTAATTGAAATTTTTTCTCACAGGAGTGTATTCCATCACTGCTCTTTTAATTGAAAGCCTAGAGGTTTTTCTCCCTACAGCTCCTTAGATCTTTTAGAAAAATAAGCTCTAATTCACTCAGCAATCAATAGTTCTTCTTCCATAGGAAGTCTGTTCATTTCTCTGATCCAGAATGTGAATATATACATTTTCTCCAGAAGGATAACTAAACTCCTGAGAATACAGGGACAAGGTAGGTATAGCAAACCAGTGTCTCTAGGCTTATATTTGTTTGTTTATTCATTCATTAATTCATTCCTTTGTTTGTTTTTAGCATTATGCCTTGGCCGCTAAGAGCAAGGGTTCTGCTCAGAGTCTCAACTTGATTTGGGATCAGAAAAATTATTTAGCTCATTTCTTAATTTTTAGTTTTAAAACTAATCTTCATCTATTTAAATATTCACCTTCCAGTAAACCACTAAGAACTCTCTGGAGTTGGGACCTCCCAGCTTCTCAAACCCATACTCTTTGGCTCTCTCATACAAATGAATGGGAGGAGCAAAGGTTCAGAAGTAGTAAGCTAAATTCATGGAATTTAGCCATTTTTCTTCATCAAGCATTTCTGGGCTTTCATATGTATATGTGGTCAACAACTAGGTTTTAAAAAATTAAATTCTACCCAGGTTTCTTCCCACCTTCCCCCAAAATACAAAAGGTGCCCAAGATAACAAGACCTTGCCCACAGGACAGGCTATCTCTTTCAAACTCCTTTAGCACTTAACTGAGTTTGTTGGTAAATGTTTAAGTGCCTCCATAGAGCAAAAATGTACATATACCACATTTTTAAAAATTAAGTTTTTTATTGTTGTCTTATTAAAAAGCATCATTATTGTTTTCCCCAGAATCCCTTCCCTTCCCTCTTCCAGAGAAGCATTCTATCTACAAAGTTGCATTTTTTAAAGACTGAAAAAGAAGAAAAATCAGCATAAAGAATCAATACATTGAAAATGTCCCAAAATTTACAAATGCTCTTTAGTTTTTTTTTTTAATATAAGGTTGCTCATTCTACTTGTATTGTTTTAATCTTTGTGTCTATTGTTTTCTTGTCACTGCTTGCTTCAGTCTATCATGTAGATCTTTCCATGCTTCTCTGTATTTATTGCATTCATCATTCCTGACAGCACAGTAATATTCCATTACATTCGTGCACTAGTTTGTTTAGCTATAACCCAATCAATGGGCATTTATTTTGTTTCTATTTCTTTGCTATTACAAAGAGTGCTACAAATATTTTAGCATATGTGGGGATTTTCTTTTTATTAATGGCTTCTTTGGGGTGTAAGCCCATTAATGAAAAACTATGTTACAAAGGGTATGGATATTTTAGTCAGTTTCTTGTCATGATTCCAAATTATTTTCCAAAATAATTGTACCAATTACCAGTTCCACCAACAATGCATCGAAGTATGTATCTACTTTCCCATTACCCCTGAAACACTGACTATTGCCATGTTTTCTTTCATTTTTTATAGAAACATAGCACACTATTAATTTGAGACTGCATTATTTTTTCTGCTTCCTTTTTAAAAAAAAATAATAGTTATTTATTTTCAAAATATATGCAAAGATAGTTTTTAACATTTACCCATGACAACCTTGTGTTCCAAAGTTTTTCTTCTTCCATTTCCCCCACCCTCTCTTCTAGTCAGCAAGTAATCCAATATATTATACATGTGCAATTCTTCTATATATATTTCCGCAATTATCATACTGTAAAAGAAAAATCAGATAAAAATGGAAAAAAATGAGAAAGAAAACAAAAAGCAAGCAAACAACAACAAAAAAGATGAAAATACTATATTGTGATCATTCAGTTCCCATAGCCCTCTTTCTAGGTGCAGATGGCTCTCTCCATCACAAGTTTATTGGAATTTGCCTGAATCACCTCATTATTGAAAAGATCAGAATTGATTATCACATAATCTTGTTGATGTTGTGTATAATGTTCTCTTGGTTCTAGTCACTTCCCTTAGAAGCTATTTTTATTATTATTAACATTTTCTACATTGTTTTTTTAAGCCCACTAAAGTCCTAATATATGGTGAAAACTGATTTCTAAGGTGTAAATTTTCACACTCATATTTAACAATCAATTTAATAACATATAAATATAATAATCAGTTATCCCTAGCTTAAACTACCTCCAGTATACTCCTACACTTACTACTTATATACTCCTTACCATGAGCTACCTTATGTTGCTATTTAAAAGGATATGTATGTGTGTGTGTGTGTGTGTGTGTGTGTGTGTGTGTGTATGTTTCTAAATAAGATTATTGGCCTCTGGAGAGGCATTTAGTGATGCCAGACAGATAAATCATTGGGTTTGGAGTGAGGAACTCTAAGTTCAAATCTAACCTCAGACACATTTTACTGTATGATCCTGAGTAAATCCTTTAATCTTGGTATACATTCTTTTCCTCATCTATAACATGGGGATAATTGTAGAGGGCTGGAACTCTGAAAAGATGTACTTGAATCTAAGACAGCAGAGTGCTTAAGGATAAATACCTACTCATTGTGAGATAATAGTTCTACAAGCATATATTTAGATGATATGGTGATGTGATGGCTCTCCTCACTATTGTAAATAAGGTATTCAAACAGGTTCATTTAAAAGATAGATAGAAGATAATCTTAGAGGAGATGCCCTAATTGGGAGTCAGGGGAGAGAAAGGGAAAGGGAATGAATATTTATGTAGCATCTATTATGTGCTAGGCACTGTACTAAGCACTTTACAAATATTATCTCTTGAATACTGCTTTGCATAAATATATAACACAAAATGGCAGAAGTATGTTTTGGAAATTGTTGAAAATTTTTTCCTAATCTTAAGCCAAATTCATTTAGTGATTTTGTTTAAGGATAGTCACGTTTTAAATGTGTTGTTTAACCATTTGGCAAATTCCTTTTGAACAAGATGACTGATGTTTTTAATTTAAAGTGAGTATGGTTTATGAACCTAATTTAGTTTTTAGAATCAAAATTTGAAGGGAAGTAGTTTTGAAACTGTCTCCAGACCCTTCAGATGATCAAACAAGTCTTACCATTAAATCTGTGGGAAGGTTATTTTCTTTTTTTTTTTTATTATAGCTTTTTATTTACAAGATATATGCATGGGCAATTTTTCAGCATTGACAATTGCAAAACCTTTTGTTCCAACTTTTCCCCTCCTTCCCCCCACCTCTTCTCCCAGATGGCAGGTTGATCAATACATGTTAAATATGTTAAAGTATAAATTAAATACAATATATGTATACATGTCCAAACAGTTATTTTGCTGTACAAAAAGAATCGGACTTTGAAATATTGTACAATTAGCCTGTGAAGAAAATAAAAAATGCAGGTGGACAAAAATAGAGGGATTGGGAATTCTATGTAGTGGTTCATAGTCATCTCCCAGAGTTTTTTCGCTGGATGTAGTTGGTTCAGTTCATTACTGCTCTATTGGAATTGATTTGGTTCATCTCATTGTTGAAGAGGGCCACGTCTATCAGAACTGATCATCATATAGTATTGTTGTTGAAGTATATAATGATCTGGTCCTGCTCATTTCACTCAGCATCAGTTCATGTAAGTCTCTCCAGGCCCTTCTGAAATCATCCTGTTGGTCATTTCTTACAGAACAATAATATTCCATAATATTCATATACCACAATTTATTCAGCCATTCTCCAATTGATGGGCATCCACTCAAGTTTCCAGTTTCTGGCCACTACAAAGAGGGTTGCCACAAATATTCTTGCACATACAGGTCTCTTTCCAGGAAGGTTATTTTCAATTATAAATATAATTTATATGTTATAAAATTTAGAATTGTAAACATTTCTAAAGAACCAGTTTTACTCTATTCATCCATTGTTAACTTTTTTAACTTTCAATTTTACCTTAAAAAAACAAATATTATCTCATTTAATCCTCAAAACAATTCTGTGAAATAGATTCTGTTATGCCAATTGACAGCTAAAGGAACATAGTAAACAGAAATTAAGTGACACGTCCAATCACACAATAAGTATCTGAGATTAGATTTGAACTAAGGTATTCTTGACTCCAGGCTCAGTCCTCTACCTCCTGTATCATCTAGCTGATTCCAGGGAATTTGCTTGGCAAGCAAGCCAAGAGAGTTGTAGATTGTAAAGGGGAGTACTGCCTAGGGAACATCAAGTCAAAGGCATGAAAATGGGAAATGGACTGTCACATGCAAGGAACAGAATGTGCCCATTATGGCTGGGCTGGAGGCTTCTTGCAGCAGAATAAAATGTAAGAAAACTGAAAACGTAAAAAAAAGAAACCAGGTTGTGAAGAACTTTAAATGCCAAAGGACTTTGTAGTCTAAGCAGCTCTTGTGCCCCTTAGCTGTTTGTGTCCTAAAGTGCCCCTTCCACAGGTACACTACTTTACGTTAGATTGAATTGTCAATATCTCCTGTCAACATGCCCTAAGTTTGCAGTCCCCTGAGACTATCAGACACTTAGAATGTGTCTAATATGAAGCAGATGATGCTTCCGTTCAGAATGAAAAGCATATGAGAACAGACACTCTTCAATATGTTTCCAATTAAGCAGAACTGTAGCTCTTGAGGTTAGCCAAAGGACTGATGCTTGAGAGTCTTTTTTTATCCCTTACAGAGTGGATCATAAAATAAAATTAAAGACCTGACCATTTTGATTTAAATTGTGAGCATGCAGAGAACTGTCTCTCCATGTTGGGCTGGCTTATTGGTATAGTTCCAGAACAATTTGCTTTTCACAGGTCTGGATCAGATCACTGAGGCTCAACACATCTGATGCTCATTCCCTTATGAGGATTGAACTCTGATGTTCCAAAGTCCTTATATTGTCATTAAAGAAAGAAGCCTCTCATAATTAATCAATATAGTTCAACTATGGAATTATCTGTCTCATTCATATAGAATAATTTACCTCATCGCTTCATAATAACTTTCTAATAAAACTAAATAAGGCACTTATTTTGAAGTTACAAAATTTGGAAAACATCGCCAATTATAGTCCTCACATAAAAAAAACTAAAAAGTTTGAAAATCATGCCAACAAATAAGTGATAAGTGTAGAACTAATTGAGGGTATATTCAACAGGAACAGCATTTCTAGATACAAAACTACTGTTTGTTGTTGTTTGTTGTACTTCATTTGAAGATGAACATACCAGAAAATATCATTCCATTTTCCCTAAATTAATTAATCCATCCTGCAAAACTCCAACTCTAGGGCTGGGATCCTTGATTTATGAGTGACTAAGCTCAACTAGCTCACTATATTTTCACTAGGTCCAGAACTCAGACCATATAGTTTTCTATGCTTCTATCTATCTGTGCTTCACTTCCCACCTAGCTGTTCACTCTAGCAATCTTATCTACCCTGCAATGTATGTATGCTACCTCTTCCCACCTCTTAATCTAGGCAAAATAATCAAACTGGTTCTGCTATCATTCCTAGAAATGATATGGCAATTGACTACCCTACAATCGAGCCATCACCTCTTTAAACTCCAGATATTCTGTTTCCTGGACACCATTCTCATACATGTGTTATGGGACTGTTTCATTTCACTTGCAGTTATTGTCAGCTGTGCACAATACAATGTCTGGCACATGGTATAAATTAAATAAATGCTTTTTCATTCCTTTATTTATTCTGTGCAACCTGCATTGCCATCTGTTGAAGATTTACAGATTCTTGCATGAACTTATTTTGGAGTCAGAGAATCTGGGTTCAGTCCTGGTCCTGCTCCCTTATTAACAGTAACTTGGATAAGTTGCTTAATTTATCCATCTCAAGGCTACTGGGAACTGGGAAAATGGTACTGCCTGCTTCTCATTTCATTGTAATCCTGTCTCCAACATTGATCCTCCTTCTAAAGACAAGATCTTTTCCATCTTCTGCGCTCGCATAGCATTCTCCAAGCTATTAAGACCCTTGTGGGCCTCACAGGATATAATGTCACTCTCTGATAAGAGGGTTGGCTTTATGAAGGGATCTAGACTAATTTAATCGTGTTCTCAATGGGCTTACAAGTATTGATTCTTCATGAGCTAATCACACATTATCACTTGCCCCTTAGACATGTCCCCTTGGCATCTCAAACTCAACATCCTCAGAGCAGAACTCCTCTCCAAATTACTCCCAAGTGTTATCAAGGGAACTGTCATCCTCCCAATCATCATGATCTCTCACCATCTTTGGAACAGAGGATAACATTTGTCGTCTTTGATTTTTCACTTGCCTTCATATAGATATAAAACCCTTTACCAGATTTTATTGTTTACCTTCACAACATCTTTCATACAAATGCCCTTTTCTCACCACAAATAACCACAATATAATTTCTTTCCTCATCATCACCTTTGCTGAACATAGTCTTCTCTTTTGTTTCCCTGCCTCAAGTCTTTCTTTCCTCTAATCTCCACTTAGCTGCCAAGATGATTTTTCTTAAATCATAACTCTCACATCATGCCCAGTGACTTTCAATGGCACCCTTTTACCTTTAGTATCAGATATAAACGCCTTAATTTAGCATATAGTACTTTTTATAATGTGGTCTCCTCATACATTTCTAATCTTCAACCCATTACATCCCTTCAATAACTCTAGAATCCAGTTACACTGCTTATAGTTTCTTGGACATAATATTCCATCTCCCATCTCTTTGTCTTTGTACTTGCTGCTCCCCATGCCCAATGCTTAATCTAGTGCCTGGCACATCATATGTACTTAACAAATATTTATTGATAAAAGTTTACTGATTGGATGCTCTCCTATTCACCTCCACATCTTAGTTTCCCTCACTTTCTTTAAGATTCAGTTCAAATCCTACCTTCTATTTTAGACCTTTTCAGTCCCTTCTGTGCTAGTGACCACTCATTTGAAATTTTTTTTCATAGTCATATTCTATTACATATTATCACATTATAACACATATTATCTTATATTTACATATTATCTCAGTCATTAGAATCTAAGCTTCTTTTATGAACAACCAGGTATTTTTAATTAAAAAATTAAAGAATCCCTGAGATTACATTTCATACTCATCAGATTGGCAAAGATTACAATAATGAGTAATAGGATTTTATATAGTGCTTTAAGGTTTACAAAATGTTTTACATATGTTATTAATTCATTTGACCCTCAAAACAAGCCTCTGAAATAGGTGCAATAATTTTTTTCTATTTTATAGATGAAGAAACTGAGGAGAAAGTGGTAAGGTGACTTGCCTAGGGTGATACAACTAGAATATATTTGAGGCAGGATATGAAGTTGATTTTCTTGACTTCAAGAGGACTGGTCCTCTATCTACAGGACCACCTGCTATCCTTAGCAAAAACAATGAGAAAACAATAAATGTTGGATGGGTCTATTAGAATATTAACACATTGATGCATTCATTACTGGTGGAGATGTGACTTGATCCAACTATTCTGGGATGCATTTCAGAGATATGGCCAAAAAAATTATAAACCTTTGACCTGGAAATTCTACTACTACCCCTGAAATGATTAAAGAAATAGGAAAGGGACCCATGTGAATAAAAATATTTATTGCAGTTCTTTTTGTAGAGGCTGGAAACTAATGGATTGCCTATCATGCAGTTTGAGAAGATGTTCTAAAATTAGATGGATTCAGATGTGGTTTGATTGCTGGATTCAATGCCAGTGTGGGGAGGGCTCTCCAGTGAAGGGCTTCAGAGGTAGTCCCTGTGTTCATTAATACTGTTTTTTTTATCAATGACTTGGATTACAGCATTGAAGGCATAGTCTTCACATTTTTAAAAGATACAAAGCTTTGAGAATCATCTAATACTGGATGATAGAATCAGATTTCCACAAAAATGTATATCCAATATGAAGTATAATCTTATAATTGAATTTTAGAAATCAACAAGTCTTTATTGACATCAAACTGAAATTGGCCTTTTGTAATTTTGTAATTTCAGCTTGATGTCATTTAAAGCTTCCTACAAATGGGAGCTGTCCAAAAGTTGAAGTTACTGTCTTGAGAAGCAGTGAGCTTCCTTCCTCAGAGGTCTTCCAGTAAAGACTGGATAATCACTTGTTAGATATGTTAGAGTGAGAACTCCTTTCAAGTATGAGCTGAACAAGATGGCTTCTGGGGTACCTTTGAACTCATCATATTCTAAATTTGAGTCTATGATCATGTTCTCTATTAGTTAATAGAACATTATTGCTAACCTGCCAAGGGAAAAATGTAAGTACTTTGTAAAGCATCGAAAATAGTGATTTGAAAACAGTGGACACCCAGCAATTATTGACTAATTAACTCATTGTATCTCCTAATGATCCAATCTTACAATTTAGGTCAGTTCTTCTAACTCTTTTACCCTGATAAGGAAATCCCACTGTGCTGGTTAGAACATCTTGCTGCTTATCTCTAACTAGTTGCTCTTCTGCTTTTTTAAAAAATTAATTCTAAAGAATTAATGTCCAGAAATTCTTAGAAAACTCCAAGATCTTTCCTATTATTTCAAGAACTGGAAGTTAGAGATCACGTAGTTCAATCCTCTCACTTTACAGATGAGGAATATTTAATTAGTCAATGACTTGTATTTAAATACAGCAAGTTCCTAATTAACCAGAAAGCTTGGGATATAGAGTACACTGCTTAGTTGAATATTCTAATGAACTTAGAATTAGCAATATATGACTATTCATGAAAAAAGCAGTTTTCAAGGAATCATAATATAACTAAATATCCTTAATGAGAAAATTATACTAAATACAATTTGATCTTTCCTTGATAATTCTAAATGTACTCCAAATCATCATTATTCTCCTTTTCATCATACAAGATTGTGAGGTAAAATTATGATTATTTGACCTCTCTGTTTGATCAGATCCTAGATAAAAAAAGCTTATTAACTTCAGGTAGCAAGTTAAAACTTATTTTCTATTAACCTTCAGGTAGATCCTCTAGTTCATTAGCCTCTATAAATTATGTATGTCTTCCCTGTGGCCTAGATATGGTTCCCCTATGGATAATTAAAAGTTGTTTGCTCATTAAAAACAGTACCTTTACCTGGCAAAAGCATGCTCTTTCATGTAGCATAATGATCTATAGAAGGGATTGGCAGCATTTTTAAGCTTTTGTGCCAAGGCTCTATCATTCTACTTTCGAGGATGCCCTGAAGTTGAAGAAGGGTGATGACCCTCCCAAGTGGGAAAGACTGCTTGCCAGCTAGACCTTCCTGGGATCAGCAGTGACTCCCACAGGAAAGAAAAGTAGCCCCTGGAGCAGTGAAGAGCTATGATGTTTTCCATAGGTTGTCAATATTTAGGTAATATAGAATTCCATCTTTGTCCAGGAAAGAAGCATAATTTTTTTGATCATATTAGAAACCTTGCTGTTGAATGAAAATCCTTTCCTGCCTACAACTCCTGACACTGACTTCTGTGACCCTATTTGCTGTTTTTTTTGGCAAAAAACAAAAATAAAATGGCATAATTTGTCAGTACATTCTCCAGCTTACTTTCCAGAAGAGGAAACTGAAGAAAACAGAGTTAAGCGGCTTGTAGAAGATCACACAGATGATGAATGTCTGAGGCTAGATTTGAACTCAGAAAGATAGTTGTCCTGATTCTAAGTCCAGTCCTCTACCCACCATGTACCCTAGCTGCCCCTCATATAGTTGCAATTCTTCCAATTTGCAGTTGCACAATAATAGATTTGCATGTCATCGACCCCATTAAAAAGTGAACTCAAGCTGTTTCAGTTATGTCTGACTCCTTATAGACCCATTTGGGGTTTTCCTACTAAAGATACTGGGACAGTGTGTCATTTCCCTACTTCTACAGATGAGGAAACTGAAACAAACAGAGTTAAGTGACTTGCACATAGCCAGTAATTGTCTGAGGCCAGATTTGAACTCAGCAAGATAAATCTCCCTGACTCTAAGCCTGGCACTCTGTGCACTGTACCATCTAGCTGCCTGAGGTGTCCTTGGGGGAAAGGATTGTCATTTGCCTTTGTATCTTGGCACATAGTAGGTACTTGACAAATAATTGTTAACTTGATTTAACTTTGTATTGTTCCCTCTTTGTCTCTCTAAAGTCTAGTACAGCCCACTGGATATACTAAGCAATTAGTAAGTGATGGATTAAACTTAATAAATTAGAAGGGGATCTGACAGAACTCCATTCCCAATGCAACTGAAACACTTACTGGCCAGGGACCTAAAATAGGACCAGCACATAGGGGACTTGGACATGAGTTCTATTATTAAAATTGACAGTCAGAGTAGGACCAGAAGTGAATTTGACTAGACATGGAACCATTGAACTAATGGCCTCAGGCTCCTTAAATTCTGTCTGTCTGGGTTTAGGTTTGGTCCCCAAGTCTGAGGCCCAAACACAGACCAGTTAAAAGGATGCATGAATACAGAGCCAAGCAGGATATTATACTCAAGAGCATCTCGAGCAAAGTGCAAGGGTGTATTTATAAGCACCCTAAATGTAATTTCTGGGACTGGTGCCCGTCCAGGTGACACTGCTTATTTTCCTTACCAGAGGCCCTTTTTGCTAACTTCATTAGAGATATAATAAGGTTATAGCGGTGACCATAGTGTTCTTTTCTCTGAACAGTGGCAGTGTGCAGCTTCAAATCTTGCCAACATTCTCCTTTTTGCTTCAGTTGGTCCAGAGATTGAGGGAAGATAGTAAGACTATCTTTTGGTAGGACTAAGGATGAAATGAAATCATGTTAATATGCTTAAAAGCAGAGAGGAGAGTTTAATCCAAAGGGCATTGGCTCCCTAGTTAGCACATTCCTAGAATTTCTCTGGGGAACATATCTATCTACCTATCCATATATATTTACATATATGGATTTTTCATTTATGTATGTAAAACATACATGGATATTTTATATAATCATATAGTATAATTATATAATAAATACAGGATATACATAGATATGAATATAATAAACATTATATACAAGGTAAATATATAATAAACACATATGACATTGATATATAATAAACACATATATATATACGTAATATTTTACTGAAACTTTTGGGACACTTTATATACATACATATATATGAATATATATTTATGTATGTATACATGTATATATGTATATTAAGCAGGTTGCCTGATTATTCAAAGAAGAAGCTATGACAATAAAGGATGGCTCAAAGCCTGTGAAGTTTTTCATGCTTATATTAGAAAGACAAAAATTTAAAACACAGGATTTGAATCTCAGAATTTTGACCTGTAACGTTTCTATCCTAAATTTTTGTTCTTGTCTTTTCCTATCTGGCAAGACTCATTGTGGGACTGAAATAGATCTCATAGGATAGCTTCTACACAGTTCTCAGAATTTCTTTGAGAGAGGAGAGACAAAGAGAAGGAAATATGCATTTAAATAGCATCTACTATGTGCCAGGCAAAGATTCATTTATTTAGTTGGTTAGTTTTTTTTTTTTTTTAACTAGGTTAAAAAGGAGATTCTTTGCCTCAATTGCTGCTTTAGCTTTAATCACCGAGTGGGTGCAGCCCTTCACACTGAGAATTGCTGAACCTTTTTAAACTAAGGTTAAGTTGTCCCCTTTCATCCAGGATCATCTCCAGTTGTTTTGATCTCCAGCGATCTTATCACTGGATGCAGATGGCTCTGGAGGGGAAAGTGAGACAGGTGATCTTGCCCAGCCTTCCCTCATTTAAATCTAACTCACTTGCACCTCTCCGATGTCACCGTGTTCTTGGATAGCAAAGGACAAACAACAACAACAGTATTTTACAAATGTCCCATTTGACCTTGAAATCCATATATCCAGTTTTGAAATTATAAGATCTCCATCAGGGATTAAATGAGAGTTCTGAGGAGTTTTTAATTCTCCATTAGATATGTTGCTGTTTGGTATAAAGGACTTAACTAGCACCAAACACAGGGAGTTGAGAGAGTAACTGTCATATTAGCTGTAGGTGCTCTGCCAGGTCTTTGTTATAATGACCTTAGGTTGGATAGGGTGATTCATAGCCTCTGGCTATAATGAAAGAACTATTACTTCACTTAGAAATTAGGAAAAAATTGCTTTCTAGTCACTGTACCTTGGCAAACAGAAGCTGAAATAATTAATTGAAGGGAGTAAAGATGTGAAGATTAGGAGCTAGTAGTAGAGAGAATGGAAAAGGAACTGCAGAAACAGATGTAATATTCAGTGGAGAGTAGCCCCAGCAAGAGAAAAATGATGACACCACCACAAGATATCATCAATCCCATCGCATCAGTAATATGTTGTTCTTCCACACATAAAAACCCTGACCACACATGTCCCCTATTTGTGTGTCTCTCCACAATGTACCTTAACCACAAGTGCTCCTTGAATACGTGCCCCTCAGGAACAGATGGCTATATATTGCCCCAACTATATATTTCTCCATGTAGGTCACTGTAAATTCACTTGGTAAGTAGAATATATATTTTTCAGAGAATGGGATCCAAATATTCTTCAGAGAGTGAGATCCAAATTTATAGAAGAATATTCTGTTCCTACTTTTCTTATCATGATATTTTATTAAATTTCTTTTGATTTGAACTCATTATATACTGGTTCACTAGCAAAAAATTAATATTTTAGTGGAAACCCCGGAGTTATGACTTTGAGGGGACTTCAAAGCATAGAATATCTGGAACCTGGTAGGAGAGAAGAGAAGAGAAAACCTATTTTTATTCACTGGAAAAAAATTAATTAAAAAAAAAGAAAATTGATCATATATCTATCTAACAAAGCTTAGCTCTTGATATCATACATTTGAATTATTTCCTTATATATTTCAAATATTTGAGTTATATCAGTGATTTTTTATTCAAATATTTTTCACACTATTGTTTATGCTCTAATTCTATTTTCACAGATTTTGTAAAAGTTATTAAAATTTTGGTTCATCAAAATTATCTCTTTTTTATGATCTCAGTAATTTGTTTGGCTAAGAATTCTTTCTCTAGCCATAATTATGAAAGTACCCATTCTTGATATTTTCTAATTTTTATATAGTACAACTTTTTGTATTCAGGCCATGTATCCATCTTGAGTTTTATTGTAGTATCTTGAAGATGTTGGTCTAAACCTAATTTTAGAACACTTCTGAGGACAGAGCTAAGATGGCAAAGTAAAGGAAACCCTACAGCCAAGATCTCCCAATATTCCCCTTCAAATGACTTTAAAATAAAGCCTCAGATTGAATTCTAGAGTGGCAAGGTCAACCAAGGTCAGAGGGAGACATTCTTTCAGCCCAAGACAATTTAGGAACTCAAACAAGAGGTCTGTGACATGATGCTAGAGGCCAACCTAGAGCTTATGTGGAGGTAACTTTAGTAATAGGATTTGGTGGCAACAGAAACAGAAGCAGTTTTGGGAGCTCACAAGTCAGAGATGGTAAGGGGAATGAGTCAGAAAGTGATTACAGGGGTTCTCTCTGCTATCACTGGAAATACTATACACTCTTCCAGGTCACAGTTCAAAGGCAGAAACACTTTTGATCATGAAGGAACAAGGATCTTGAGGAGCAGTATCTCTTTCAGTCACAAAGTCAGGTCAGGGACCTGGAAGAATAGAATCACTTATGATCCAAAAGAATTAGAGGTTCAGGACAGTAGTATCACTTTTGGTAGCAAGAGAATAGGAGCTCTTTCTAAGTAAGTACCAAGGACCATATTTCTCTCCAGATCACACTCCTATAGAACCATTAAAAACATCCCATCTCCCAGAATTAGTTCTGAAAATGGTAATGCAAAAAACTTCCTAAAACAGAAAATCAAAGAAAATAAAAAGAAACCCTGAAGCATGAGACAGTCTCTTCCTCTTGACATGAGCTCAATTTTTACATGAAGTTCAAAATCAAGAAATAAGCTGGGGAGGGGATTACAACAGCAACAACAAACTATTACAAAAAGTAAAAATAGTGATAGGAAGCAACAAGACACAAATTGAGAAGAAAACAATGAATTTTAAATAGTTACAAGAAAGCTTCAAAGGAAAAAAATGTCAATACAAGCCCAATGAGAATTTTTGAAAGTGCTAAAAATTATTTTCAAAATCAAATAAGTATGGCAGAAGAAAAATTGAATATAGAAATAAGATCAAGAAATTTAAACATACTCCTTCAAGCAGAAAAAATGCTATTTTGTGAAATAGAGGACTTTCAAGCATTGCTGATGAAAAGGCCAGGGCTGAATAAGAAAAAAAATGAATGTGCCAGAAAAAGGGAGGTACTGGGAGAAGAGGCAAAAGAGGGGCAGAAGAGGAAAATCTCACATAAAAAAGAAGTACATTGAGGTTTTTTTATACTGGGGGCAATGCTTGAACTTCATTGTCATCTAAATTGATTTAACCAGGGAAAAAATATGTGTACACTTAATTCTATATAAGGAATTAGCATACCCAACAAGAAAATTAAAAAAAAGAGAATAAGAAAAAAAAAAGGAAATAATAATAAGGAGGGTAGGTAAAGGAAGGTAGTGATCAGAAACAAAAGAGAGTTTAGAGGAGTGAGAGGGTAAAAAGAGAGAGAGAGAAAAAAGATGAACAGAAAAGGAAGTGCACAGTTACTTTACTAATCATAGCTGTAAATATGAATGAGGTGACCTTAAAGAGAAAATGGATAGCAGAAGGATTAGAGACCAGAATCCACCAATATGTTGTTTACAGGAAATACATTTGAAACAAGGAGAGACACACACAAAGTTAAAATAAGGTGCTGTAACAGATTCTATTATGCTTCAAACTGAAATAAAAAGAAAGAAAAGGGCCAACGACAGAAATAATAATCTCAGACATAGAAAAAACAAAATTAAATTTAATTGAAAGATATAAGCAGGAAATTCTATCTTGCTAAAAAGGTGCTATAAATAATGGAGTAATAGCAATACGAATATATGCACCAAATGACAAGGCATCCAAATTCTTAAATGAAAAGTTTAATAAATTACAGGAAGAAAAAGAGAATAAAACTATAGCATTAGTTTTAATCTAGATTTATAACAGAACTACATAGTTCTGTTATAAATCCCACCAGAACTATATTACAATGCAGTATTTATCAAAACAATCTGAGACAGGCTAAGAAATAGAAAGGTGGATCAATTGAATAGATTAGGCATACAACACAGTAGTAAAATGCTAATAGTAATCTAATGTTTCATAAATATAAGATCTAAGCTTTTGGAGCAAAACTTCATAATTTGGCAAAAATTGTTGGGGAAACTGCAAAGCTGTTTGGCAAAAATTAGGCATATACCAACATTTCATACCATATAACAAAATGAAGTCAAAATGGATAAATGATTTAGATAAAAAGTGTGATAGCATAAGTAAATTAGGGAAATGTGAAAAATTTACCTTTCAGATCTATTGATAAGGTAAGAATTTATGATCAAAATAAAAGAGAAAGAGAATCACAGAAATTAAAATGGATAACTTGTATTACATGGGATTAAAAGGTTTTTAGATAAACAAAACTAATACCACCATAATTAAAAGGAAAGCCTGACTCTGGGGGGATTTTTTTCAGCAAGTTTCTCTGATAAAGGTTTCATTTCTCAAGTATATAGGGAACTGAGCCATATTTATAAAAATAAGATCCATTACAATTGTTAAATTGTCAAAGGATATGAATAGTCAGTGTTCAGAAAAAGAAATTAAAACTATAAATATGGCAAAAAAATGCTCTGAATCACTATTGGTTAGAAAAGTTACAAATTAAAACAATACTATCTCCCCCTTGCTTGACTTTGTAAAAAACAGTCCCCCATTATCTGGAATTTGATCACTCTTCACTTTCATCTCATGAACTTCCTAGATTTCTTCAAGGGATGACTCAAGTACTATCTCCCATATGACATCTTTCCTGAAGTTCCAGTTATCAACATAATTTGCCATGACAGTTTGTTTTTGTCTTCATATTCCAGTAGTGATCTCGACGCCCTGCATATAATATGTAATTAGTAAGTATTTTTTGAACTGAATCGAACCCTTAAAAGTTGTTTGAAATCATGTATGGACTCCTTATCTAACAGAGGTTCTGTTTAACTCAAAGCCAAAAGTCTTAGAATTCAAAGGAACCTCACAGGTTATTGGTCCAACTTATCCCTGAACAGGAGCCCCTACTAAAATACCTATAACATGTAGTTACTTATTGTTTTCTTTAAGACCTCCAACAGAAAGCAATTCATAAATGCCAAACATTCCATTCCTCTTTTTGACAGCTCTGTTAGGAAGTTTGTCCTGACACCAAACTTAAATTTTCATCTTTACAACTTCAACCAATTGCTCATAGTGCTATCTTTTGGAACAAGCAGAACTAATTAGAACTTGTCTGATCCCACTCAGATATTTGAAGACAGTTATATACCTCCACCTGTGCTATAAGCCTTTGCTTCTCAAGGTTCTAAGCATACATAACCAGTTTTTTTCAATTCTTTTTTTGCTCTCTTCTGGGCACTCTGTAATTTATCCCAGAGGCAGCTAGCTAGGTAGCATAGTAGATTGTACCCTAGGCATGAAGTCAGGACTTCAAATACAGACTTGAGAATTTACTAGCTCTTTGACCCTGGGCAAGTCCCTTAATCTCAGTTTATCTATAAAATAGGGATAGCAATAATATCTCCCTCCCAGGGTAATTGTGAGGATAAAATGAGATAATATTTGTAAAATGCTTTGTAAACCTCAAAGTGATATATAAATGCTGGCTACTATTATATTCTAAAATATATCACCCTCAAATCAAGTATATCTACATTTATGATCTAGGGCTATTTCCTCCCCAGTCCTGGATACTATTTTCTCAAAGAAATCCAAGATTGAGTAAGTTTTGCAGACTGACATATAACACTCAGCACACCTTGATTTTGGAATGTACCAGAACCCAAAAATCTTTTTCAGAAGTGATATAGTTCATGCTTCCCCAAACTTTCAGTTTGCATTGAATTCTCACATTTGTCTTAATCTTCATCTTTCTTGACCTCTCTGAAGTATAGGATACTTTTAAGAATTCCTTCCTCCTAGATATTCATTCTTTACTGTTTTTTTAATGATATTTCTCTCTACTGGTTCTTCTCAAAATCACTCTTCCATAGTCTCCTTTATTGGATCACTATACATTTTCCTTCCATTTCTTTTTTTGTTAAAGCTTTTTTATTTTCAAAACATATGCATGAAAAATTTTTCCAACACTGACCCTTGCCAAATCTTCTGTTCCAAATTTTCCCCTCTTTCCTGCCACCCTCTCCCCTAGATGGCAAGTAATCTAATATATGTTAAACATGTTAAAATATATGTTAAATCTAATATATGTATACTTATTTATACAATTATCTTGTTGCACAAAAAAAATGGAAAAAAGAATGAGAAAAAAAAAACAAAATGCAAGCAAGCAAACAACAAAAAGAGTAAAATACTATGTTATGATCCACACTCAGTTCCCACAGTCTTCTCTCTGGGTGTAGATGGTTCTCTTCATCACAAGATCATTGGAACTGGTCTCAATCATCTCATTGTTGGAAAGAGTCACATCCATCAGAATTGATCGTCATATAATCTTGTTGCTGTGTATAATGATCTGCTGGTTCTGCTTATTTCACTTAGCATCAGTTCATATAAGTCTTTCCAGGACTCTCTAAAATCATCCTGCTAAAAATAATAACAAAAAATAAATAAAATCATCCTGTTGTTCATTTCCTACAGAACAATAATATTCCATAACATTCATATACCACAATTTACCCAACCATTCTCCAATTGATGGGCATCCATTCAGTTTCCAGTTTCTTGCAACTATGAAAAGGCCTACCACAAACATTTTTGCACATGTGGGTCCCTTTCCCTCCTTTAAGATCTCTTAGGGATATAATCTCAGTAGAAACACTACTGGGTCCCAGGGTAAGCAAAGTTTAATAACTTTTTGACCACAGTTCCAAACTGATCTCTAGAATGGCTAGATCCGTTCACAATTCCACCAACAATATAGTAGTGTCCCAGTTTTTTCACATCCCCTCCAATATTCGTCGTTATCTTTTCCTGTCATCTAAGCCAATCTGAGAGGTGGGTAGGTTCCTTTCATTCATTATGCAGGTGTATCCTAGAGCTCTTATGGGTCCTTTTCTTTTTTGCCTCAATACTTTTCTTAGTGATTACATCAATTCACATGGGTTCCAATATCATTTCTATTCAGATGACTTTCATACTTACATATTCACTCCTCTTTTCTCTTCTCAACTTCCAGTCCAACACTGCTAACTGCCCAATGGATATCTATACCTAGATTTCATCAAGACACCTAAAATTCAATGTGTCTATATAAAATTTTTATCTTTCTCTTTAAACCCATACATCTTTAGTTACCAGTGACTGTTGAAGTTGCTATGATGCATTCAGGCACCTAGTTTATAATTTGAGTCATCCTTATGCCATGCAACCAATCAATTGCCAGGTTTTCTTGATTCTTCCTTGACCTTTCATGCTTCCATACACTTCTCCCTACTCATAGAACCACCTCATTAATTTAGTTTCTCATTATTTCTCAACTGTCCTAGTACAATAGCTTCCAAATTGGTCTGCCTGCCTCCAGGCTTTTCCTTCTACAATTCATCCTCCACAAAGCTGCCAAATTCATATCGCTACAGTACAAAAATTATAATATTAATCTCCTGTTCTCCAGTTATTTAAAAATCACTTGAAAGAGGTTAGAAATCATATATGTTAATTCTTTTGGAATTCTATGATGTAATTTATCTGAGGCAAGGGACATGAATTCAATAAGGATAGCAAGGTATGTTCTTACTGTCTCCCCACTCGGATTTCAACTCCCTAATAGCTATTTTTGTTCTGTCCTTTCTAGCTTGGCATAGTGGATGAGAACTAGGAAGGTCTAGGTTCAAGTTTATCCATAGAATTGTGAACAAGTCTCTTAACTTGCACTATTTTAGGCATTTCTATAAGTTGTGGAGAAAATATCAGCTTGAATAGTGGAGAGTATTTTCTCATCTGGGAATTTTCTGTACCAATGAAATCATAGGTTTCATCCCTATTCTCTAGTCCTCTCTAGTACCAAATATATTCTCCTTGGCAAAGAAAAGAGAAACAGTAAGAGGTGAGTAATCTTGCTATCTAAATGTTTCTTCTCTTTTCTTATTCCATATTTCCCTAAGAAGTGGCCCTATCTTTTCTTTGGTCTCTGTTCTAGTCCTACTACAGCTTAAATAGCCCTTTCTTTGCAGATCTCAGGCCTTCATAGCTTTAGCAGTAATGATACTATACTTAGGGAACCATTTGATTGTTGTGCTGTTATTTCAATTATGTTCAATTCTTTGTGATCTCATTTGAGGTTTGCTTAGCAAAGATTTTTAAGTAGTTTGCCATTTATTTTCCCAACTCATTTTACAGATAAGAAACTGAGGCAAGCAGAGTTCAGTGACTTGCCAGAAGTCACACAGCTATTAAATGTCAGAAGCTAGATTTGAGCTCAGGAAGATGAGTGTATCTGATTCCAAGCCCAGTGCTCTATCCACTATAACACCTAGGTGGTTTCCTTGTTTGACTGTTTTAAAATTCTAAAATGTTTAATAAATTTCCTGCTCATTCATATAAGTTTCTATAAACAAAAGGTAAGCTTTGACTCGTCAAAGGACATCTTCATAAAGCTAGCCACAAAGAATCTTAGGGCAATTAGAAAGGAAGGGAACCTTGTTTGTTAAGAAGAGTACTACTCTGATGTTAAATGACAATTCCTGCCAGATGTTAACAAATAGAATTTCCCAAATGTTAAATGATAATATTTGTCAGGTGGTAAAGAATAGTGCCTGTTAAATGTGCTACTGTATTCTTGATTTTGGCAAAAAAAAGGCAAAAAACACCTCCAAAAAATAACATATTAGGAAGCCTGGTATGAAATGTACATGCTTTTTAAAGCTTATGATGTCTGATACATGAAAGGATTTGTTCTTATCATCAAAACCATAAATATTTTTCATATCAAATAAATGCCCCACATCCCTTGACAGAATTATTAGAGTGTGAATGTGATAATTAGCTCTTGGGTGAAAGCTCTCACCCCTTCATCTCACCAGGCATAATTCAATAAAAGAATGACACTAAATTCTGGCTTCATCCCTAAGGCTTTTCATTAAGACTACCCAGCACAGAAGTAACCCTGCATAGTGTAAAGGCTGTGCCTTCATGTTTCCATATGACCATCATATTCAGAAATTTCTCACATGCTTACATTACAAAATGTCTTGATCATTCATCCAAGAAATGGGGTTAAGCAAATGGAAATAGAGGGCAAATCACAAATCCTCCAAAGCCATAAAGTTCAGATTCTGAATTAGAGATTCAAAATGATAAGGATCTGTTTTATTCCTTAGGGTAAGTTAAAGACTTAGTTTTTAACTTTACTTTTGGGGTAACAGCATTTCTCATTCATGTGACTGACTTTCAAATAAACTGCAAACAGCTAAAATATGCCTCCTTTTCCCAAAAGACTTCTATGCTCCAGGCCGAGGATTACTTGTTCCTTCAGTTGATTTTCAACCAAAATGAGCATAATTCCTTTTATCACTGTGGTAAAGACCAAATTATTTCAATCAAGTTCCTTCCTCTTTTTTTTTTCCCTCCCTCTTTACTTCTCTCCTTTCCCTCCCTCCCTCCCTCCCTTCTTTCCCTCCCTTCTTTCCTTCCTTCCCTTTTTTCTTTCCTTCCTTCCTTCCTTCCTTCCTTCCTTCCTTCCTTCCTTCCTTCCTTCCTTCCTTCCTTCCTTCCTTCCTTCCTTCCTTCCTTCCTTCCTTCCTTCCCCAAATCCAAAATCATTTACTTATGTGTTTTCTAATTGCTCTTGCAATTTTCTAATTTTGCAATTTTCTAATTGCTCTTGCTAATTGCAATTTTCTAATTGCTAAATTCAGACAGTAGAAAACAGAAGAAAATGGTTCTAAAAGTGTCTCAAAATTAATTTCTTCTAGGGAACCTTGCATGACTGACCAGGCCACTAGGTGAAGCAGAATAATTGTGAAACTTGGAGTCAAAAGTAATCTAGGATGAATCCTGTCTTTGACATTTACTGTTTTGTACCGACTTTAGTCAAAACACTTAACCTTTCTGAGCTTTAGCTTCTTTGTCTGTAAAATGGGGAGTATAATAGTGAGAGCAATGCTCTCATAATGCTTGTGAAAAGCCTTTTCATGAAGACTATCAAATCACTATCAGGTAATTTTAACTGATTCACCAACATCTGTGGTGGAAACATCACCATCATCTGTGTTGGAGGAAAAGAAGATAGAGAAATTCTATGAAGTGGATCAGACCCACTAAATTAAATCAATATCTAATTTTTATAGTTGGAACTTCAATGCCAAGATGGGTATATAAAAGTGTACAAAATATGGGGTGGAAAACATGGTTTAGGGTTAAGAAATGAGAGAGGCAACAGAGGCACAAGGCTTAAACATTCGATAAATCATAAATGAAGAACTTCCCAGAAGAATCTATAAAAAGGGGGGTGTAGAGGGCTGCATATATAATGGGGGAACTCTAGGAAAGGTATAAGACCCTTCAGCCCTGAAGGAACCTGCTGACAATGTCTGGTTTGGCTCCCCATCTCCCCTTGGAGAAGTCCACCCTTCCTGAGAAGTCAGGGGGAGGGGCATGACCACCTGTTTTCTACTTGAAGCAAGGGATACTTATAGTAAGAGGCATTTATATATCTATAGCAGGGTACTTATAGTTAACACATATAGTTATACATATAGTTAAGGCAATGTGCTGCAGTGATGTGGTGATGTAATGGTTCTATAGATGGCATATGTTCAGTGTGCTGTAGTGATGTAATCATACTAAGGTATTTAGGGCTGAAAGGACTTGAAATAAATGGACACCATTTTTGACCATCTTCGTGGGCCTTTTGTCTTCTTCACTCCTCCACTAAGACCAAGGACTCAGGCTGGTCCCAAGATCCTCCAGAGAGCTAATCAGGATGGTATATTTTGGCACCCCAGAGTGGGGGCTCTAGAAAACACACTATGAGGGGGAGAAAAGATGGGTTTAATCACATGGCAAAATTAAGGAATAACCAGGGGTATGCTGGAGCCAACTTAAATTAGCTCTGGGAAGTCAATTAGTGATTTTAATTTTCTTTTCTTCTTCTTCTTCTTCTTCTTTTTTTTTTTTTTGTATTTTTCTAGCTACATATAAAACTTTTTTTTTTTAACATTTGCTTTTAAAACTTTGAGTTTCAGATTTTCTCTCTCCTTCCTCCTCACCCACCCACTTCCTCTAAGAGGGCACATGGGAAGTTATTCAAAGCATTTCTATAAAATCATGTTGCTAAAGAAAATATAGATTTCCCCTGCCCCCCCCCCCCCCAAAAAGAAAAAGAAAACATCTTCAAGAAAAAAAAAAGTATTTTTCAATTTGTATTCAGAGATAATCAGTTCTGTCTAAGGGTATGGAAAGCATTTTTCATCATAAGTCCTTTAGGGTACTCTTGGATCATTATATTGCTAAGAATAACAAAGTCATTCATAGCTGATTATCCAACAACATTGTACTACTTCATACACAGTACATTTCATTTTGAGCTCAGGGAGGATTTCCCAAGTTTTTCTGAGAACATCCTGCTCATCTTTCTTTCTTTCTTTTTTCCTTTTTTGTTCATTTTTTTTTATTGAACCAAATACAAAACTAGAAAAAAACAGAATAGAAAAAAACTGAAAAGGAAAAATTTAAATACCATCAGACAAATACCATGACAATGACATTGTCATGTGTCCAGCAGAACATCAGGGAGGATTCAAAATACATAACAATAAATTTCTATTTCAAGAAAGCATATAATAGAAGAAATTATATTCAGAGTGTGGATATCTTTTCTTTGCTTCCTTGTATGTTATTATTTTGTTCTCTGCTATGTACTTTTTATTTTTCTTTTCCCCTTTCATTCCCCTCTCATATCTCCCCAAGCCAGCAAACGTTAGGCATAGAGATATATGTGTGTATGTGAAAATATATATAAACATACACACACACATAAATACATTCATACTCACCCACACATATACATATATCTTTATACACACATACAAATATTTGCATGCATACATACCTACATATCCTGAGACACATAGATATACATATGCATTTACCCATATATATAAACATGTATCTAAAAGAATATTAATATGGCTGGCATATAATGTAGATTTCTCTCTTGACTGAATCTTTAAATTTGACTTTGTCTAAGATCCATCATTAATGGCCCCACATTTTTTCTAATAAATTCTACTTCTGATCCTTGTTGTACTGTTTGTGTATATTTCTTATGTCCTATCTCTGCTAACTCTTCTACTTTAATTCTGCTTCTTAATTTGCCTTGCTATTACTTAACCTCCCCCTAGCCATTGATCTCTTCCTTATCTTCTCCCCCATCCTTTCATTCCTAATCCCTTTCCCATTAATCTACACACCTTATCTCCCTCTGATTAATCTAAATACCCTTCTGAACTCCAACTTTATCCTATGCTTTATCCCTTTCCCATTAGTCTACATACCTTATCCCATTGCCATAAATCTATACATCTTCCTATACCTGCTTTTATCCTTTTCTTTGCCCCCATTATTTCTTTATAGATTTTGGAGGGTGATACACACACACACACACACACACACACACACACACACACACATATATATATATGTGTGTGTGTAGTATTCCCTATATAACCCATTTTTGATGTGAGCAAGTTTTCAGAACTATTATCTCTCCTTCCCCTTCTAATGTTTCTATGTTGGTTCTTCCTCTACATCTCATTTGTATAATATAATTGCTATTTTTACTTTTTTCCTAGAAAGTTTTGCTTTTTAGAATCAGATAATACTCAACTCTAACCCAATCTTTCTTTAAAGCTACCCAACTACTCTTGTCAATTTTAAATATAGGATATACATTTCTATGTGAAAAAACAAAAAAACAAAAAATGTGTCCATGCCGAGTTCCTTAAAATTAATCTTTGACATTGACTTTTATATGTTAAATTTTCTATTAAGTTTGGGTTTGGTTGAAAGTCCTGAAAATACACAAATTTGTTGAATGTCTTTTTTTTTCTTTCAATATTATGGATAATTTTGCTGGATATGATATTTTTAACAATAGGTCTAGTTCTTTCGATTGCTAGTACATATTATTCCAGCACTTGTAGTCCACAATTGGCTGCCAATAGATACTGTACAATTGTAATTGTAGTTCCAGCATATTTTAAAAAATGTTTCTTGCAAAATCTTTTCTTTAATTTGGGGGTTTCAAAATTTAGCAATAATATTCCTATGTGTTTTCCACAAAGGATCTCTTTGTGACAGTGATTCACCAATCTTTTCTATTTTTATTTTGCCCTCACTCCAAAATAATTTTCTTAGATTATTTGTCACATTATTGTGTTGAGGTTCTCACAGCTTTCATGTTGTCCAATTATTCTTGTACATTATTCTTATATTTTCTCTTCTTGATCTATTCTCTAGATCTGATATTTTCTTATGTTTCATATTCTATTTTTTTCATTCTTTATATTTTGTTTTTCTTGGCTTTTTATCTTTGCTCAATTCTAATTTTCAAAGAATTATTTTATTCTTTAAGATTGTATCTCCTTTTCTAAATGGTTATTTTTTTCATAATCTTCTTGGGGTTTTTGGATTGTTTTTGTTTTTGTTTTTGCTTTTTTTAGTTTTTCCTCAATCTCTCTCACTTGATTTTAAAAGCCTTTTTTGAGTTCTGTAAATTCTTTTTGGGCAAGTAACCATTTAACATTACTCTTTGAGGTAAGTTTTTTTACTTCACTGTTCTCCTCTGAATATGAACCCTGTCCTTCATTATTCTCATGGTAAGTTTCTATGGTTTGAGCTTTCTTTTTTGTATATTCATTTTTAAAAACAAGAACTAGTAGTGTATGTATCTCTAATCCTGGGCTTGGGGTTATGATGCTTCTAGCTTCATTTCAGTTTCCCCTCTGACTTGGAACTTCAAAACAACAGCTTTCACCTTCCTGCATGTGCCCATAGCCAGCAGTGTCCCTACCTTACTTCTTCTGCATTCACAGTATGTGCTAACTCCATCTTGCCCAAGGCCGTCTCTCAGCAGCAAGCCCTCCCCCTCAGCGGGACTCAGACCCTCAATTCTCCACACTGTCCGATAGGTGAAAGTTCCTGGGGTTCCAGCTGAGGCTCCAGCCAAACCCAGCTAGCTCCAGGTTTTCCCACTTGCTGTTTCTGTGGATCTAAACTAGAGGTGTTTGCTCTTTGCACTGGTTAAAATCTGGTCCTGGGATCTTTCTTTGTGTCTTCTTAAGTTGTCTCAGGAAAACTCCTGTTCATCCCCAAGTCTTTTATTTTGTGTTTCAGCAGTCTATATTCACCCAGAAGTGCAAATTTGTCCTGTTTATAGAGGAAATATGGGGAGCTTAAAATTTTCCAACCTAGTCCACCATCCTCCTCCTCCTCTGTCATTTCTTATTGAATAATAGTATTCCACCATAACCACACACCACAATTTATTCAGTCATTCTCCAATTAAGAGTATTGTTAGGTTAAATGGTATGCATAATTTTATAGCACTTAGAGCATATATTACGTCTTTTATCAATTGGGGAATGGCTCTTTTTCATTTAAATTTGACTTTATACACTGGAGAAATCAGAATTAGAAATTCAAATTAGAGAAACTTACTTAAAATTTTTTTTCACAATTACTAATTGCTAATTACATTTCTCTCTGTTTTTTTTTTTAATTCTTTCTCTCCTTTCATCCTGTCTCTTCTCAGAAGTGTTTTGATTCTAACTACCCCTTCTCCAATATGCCCTCTCTTCTAACACCGTCCTCTTTCATATGCTTTTCCACTCCTACTTTTCTGCAGAGTAAGATAAATTTCTATACCCATATTGAGTGTGTATATTATTTCCTCTTTGAGTCAATTCTGATGAAAATAAGGTTCACTCAATTATACTCCCCTCCCCCTCTTCTTCTCCACTGTAAAAGTGGTTTTCTTGTTTATTTTATGGCAGATAATTTACTCCATCCCACCTCTCTCTTTCCCATTCTCCCAGTACAGTTCTCTCTCACCCTTTAATTTTATTTTTTTAAATATTATTCCTTCATATTCAACTTACAATGACATCCTCTGTCTATATACACTTCTAACTATCTTAATAATGAGAAAGTTCTTATAAGCTGCAAGTATTATGCTCCCATGTAGTAATGTAAACAGATCAGTCTTATTAAGTTCCTTATGATTTCCCTTTCCTGATTCCTCACTTGTTCTCATGAGTCTTGTATTTGAAAGTCAAATTTTCTTTTCAGCTCCAGTCTTTTTATCCCGAATGTTTGAAAGTGCTCTATTTCATTGAATATCTACCTTTTCCTTTGAATTATTATATTCAATTTTGTTGGGTAAGTGATTCTAATCCTAGCTCCATTGCTCTCTGGCATATCATGTTCCAAGCCCTCCAATCTTTTAATATAGAAGTTGCTAAACCTTGCGTTATCCTGACTGTGGCTTCATTATACCTTGTTTCTTTTTGAATACTTGTGAAAATTTTTCCTTGATCTGGAAGTTCTGTAATTTGGCTGCAATATCCCTGGGAGTTTTCATCTTGAGATCATTTTCAGGAAGGGATAGGTGTATTTTTTCAATGTTTAATTTACCCTCTGGTTTTCCTTGACAATTTCTTGAAAGATGATGTCTGGTCTTTTTTATTAGTCATGGTTTTCAGGTAGAGCTGCAACTTTAAAATTCTCTCTCCTGGATCTAATTTCCATATCAATTGTTTTTCCAATGAGATGTTTCACATTTTCTATTTTTTCATTCTTTTGGTTTTGCTTTATTGTTTCTTGAATTCTCAGAAAGTCATAAGCTTCCATTTGCTCAATTCTAATTTTTATGTAATTATTTTCCTCAATGAGCTTTTGTATTTCTTTTCCCATTTGGTCAATTTTGCTTTTTAAGATATGCCTCTCCTCATTAACGCTTTTGTAAAATTCTCATTTCCCTTCTCATTTTTCCCATTACCTTTCTTATTTGTTTTTTTTCCAAATCCCTTTTGAGGTCTTCTATGACCCAAAACAATTCTTATTTTTCTTGGCATTAATTAACTTTGACTTTGTTGCCTTCTTCTGAGTGTGTACTTTGATCTTTCTTGTCGTCATAGTAACTTTCTATGGCCAGAATATTTTTCTGTTGTTTGCTGACTTCTCCAGTATATTACTTGACTTTTAACTTAAAAAAATAGGACTCTGTTTTCAGGGTGGAAGTGCACTGTCCCAAGCTTCAGGAATACTGTGCAGCTGTTTGCAGAGATCCTTCTAGGAACCTGTACTGTAAGCCAGCACTGCAACCCAAATCTGAGTATAGGCAAAGCAACAGTGTCCTGACTCAGTGCTAGAAAAGAAACCATCGTAATCTCTTTCTGACTACCCCATAGGTAACCTTACTCTATAGTAAGGTTATGAGTTGTTTTTTTTTAGTAGCCTTTTATTTACAGGTTATATGTATGGGTAACTTTACAGCATTGACAATTACCAAACCTCTTGTTCCAATTTTTCCCCTCCTTCCTCCCACCCCCTTCCCCAGATGGCAGGATGACCAGTAGATGTTAAATATATTAAAATATAAATTAGATACACAATAAGTATACATGATAAGGTTATGAGTTAAGTATTTCCAGAAGATTTCAATACTGCTGCCTCTGCTGTCACTGCTGCCGCTGCCACCACTGCTGTTGATTCAGTGGCTCCAAAATCCCTCTCCTGTTTTGCTGGGCCCTGGGATGTGTTGGTGTGGCCTGCATCACAATTTTACTCCAGTCCCACCATGGTAAAATAGACCTTTCCTGCTGAACTTCTAAATAGGCTTCAGCTGGAAAATTATTCCACTCTATGTTTTTATGGGTTGTGACACTCTAAAATTTGTTTTGAGTCACCATTCAAAGGTATTTGGAGGAGTTTGGGGGAGAGCTTGGAGAAGTCCCTGCCTTTACTCTGTCATCTTGGCTCCATCTCTAGATAATTCTCAGTGTAAACAATTATACTTCAGAAATCAGCAAACACTACAAGTTACTACTTAATTTGTTGTTTGTTGTCTAGACTTTGGAAAATGATAAAGAAAATGTTAATATTGCAGATTTAACTCAAAAGTTTGTCTATGTACTTTTCCTCAAAGAGAACCATTTTTAAACATTTTCCACGTTTTGAACTATTGACAAAATAACTGGACAGCCATCATGTTACATTTTTATCAAGGCAAAGTGAAGCGAATGAGAAGAAACCCTATAGAATATTATTAATTTCTATATCAATTTTATAGAAGCACATGAACAAGAATTACACAGGACATATAGGGACAGGTAGGTTGTGATTTATGTGGTTGAAGAGAGCATCCTCCACAATTTCATCAAAATATCAAAAGTGAAGTTATTCAATGCTAACCATGGTACCTGCGCAATACATGCTTAGAAAGTTACTTCTCTGAGTGTCATTACTAAACTTCATTTTCTCAACTTCTCAGGATCAATGAAAATCAGAACTAAAAATTCCAATCAATAAATTAAACTTTATAAAGGATCTACTCAATATAACCCCCTCCCCCCAGTTTAAACACTTGAAGGAAAAAAGCAAGGTAAGGGTGGTACAGTGGGTAGAATACTGGGCAGAGCCAGGAAGACCTGAGTTTGAAACTTGCCTCAAACATTTATTAATTGTTTGATCCTGAGTAAGTAATTTAACATCTCTAAGCCTCATTTTCCTCATCTGTAAAGTGAGGAGCTTCAATTAATTGCCTTCTAAGTCCCATAAAATTCTAAATCTATGGTTACATAGAAGCAATTAGTGAAATACCCAATTGGCCCTTTAATGCTATCCAGTAGCTTGTGAAAGGCTACATGGACTAGTAGTGGACCAAGCAAGACCTACAGACTAACAAAATTCTTCACATTTTAAATTATCCATGGAATGTTACAAATTACAAGTTTTACAGATATAAAGGAAATAGTAATGACCTAGAATACTTCTAGGATAGCTTATAATTATGAATCAATTCTTTTTAATTTTGTTTTATTAAAGCTTTTTATTTTCAAAACATATCCATGGATAATTTTTCAACATTGACCCTTGCAAAATCTTGTGTTACAAATTTCCCCCCCCTTCCCCCACTACCTTCCTTAGATGGCAAGTAATCCAAATGTGCAATTCTTCTATACATATTTCTACAATTATGCTGCACAAGAAAAACCAGATCAAATAGGAAAAAAATGAGAAAGAAAACAAATTCAAGCAAACAACAACAAAAAGAGAGAAAATGCTATGTTGTGATCTATACTCAGTTCCGACTATCATCTCTCTGGGTGTAGATGGCTCTCTTCATTGCAAGATCATTGGAACTGGTCTCAATCATCTCATTGTTGAAAAGAGTCACATCCAACAGAATTGATCATTGTATAATCTTATTGTTGCCTTGTATAATGATATGGATCTATTCTTAAGACATCTCCTCTCCCTTGGGTAAGCATAAATCATGTTCTAACATCAAAATCATATGAGGCTTCTACTATTATTCCTTTTTGCCATTTCTATTTCAGCACTTTAGATGCATAAACTCAGCTAACCCTCAAGATAACTTAGCAGATGCCCATTGTTTTTTCTCTGTTGTTCACTCTAGGGAATTATCCATGTATCTTTTCTTGGTTTTAGTTTCCTTTGCTGTTAGTGATAATTCTCAGAAAGCATCTTTCTATCTATAAAAATCTATTGTTGTACTCTAAGTTCCCCTTTCAATACAAGCCATTTATTGGCAAAAGTTTTAAGCAAAAAGCTTTGGTATTTCCACTTATCTCAAAAGGAGTGAATGTATAAAGGTCTCAAAATAAAATTAAATTGAATTCATTTTCATTTTTAAGAGGTGAAATATAAAGCCACATAACATTTTTAATAGAGATAAAAGAGTATCAACAGATATAAAAAATGTTTTTTTAAAGATAAGAGGACTGTAAGGCTGAATATGAGAAGATTGTGCCAAAAAGAGGTCCTAGTAGCAGTTATTATGAATGTGCTTAGCACAATGTACTACATAGAGCAGAAGCCTGGTAAATGTTTTATACATATATCTGTATACATACATATAGTAAATAATATACACACAGAGACAATAGGTTAAAACCACATTCCCCCTTTGTTCTAACTTGCTACACAAAGGAAGGCATGACGATTCTGTAGACTGAAGCTATAAAAATTGATTTGTAATCTTAACCTCTAGCTTACATTTGCAGTTATTTTTTTTTAACCAGACACCCAAAGATTTCTGTCCATGTCCATCAATAAATGTGCAGTATGGCAAAACTGCTGAGTTGGCTGATTGCTTTGAGGCAAACTAGGTTTAAAATGAATAATGCATTCCATAATCCAAAAATGACATTATGGCCCATAGTGCCTTGGGGAATTTCGTGAACAAATGTTACTTAATGTTCTCCCAAGTATTTCTCATTAACTCACAGGATGATCCTACATATGTTACAAGTGTTCAGAAAGGAAATAGGTTACTTCTCACCATATACACTCTTTCATGATAGAGAGCACATTCATTCTTGGTAAATATTGTAATTTTATTTTCTGAGATAATGAAAAAGGAGGAAAGATTTATAAATTTTTATGTGATTCTTCTAAATTTGAGCTATCTAGGTGTACACAGTGTTTATTAACATCAACCCTTTGGCTTAAAAATATGAAGGAAATGGAAAAATACTCAAAGAAGAGAATGGAAAGATTTTTCTTTTCAGTTTATGATCAGTGGCATGAAAATGCCAGGAATAGAAGAGGAGAAATCCAGAACTATAGGTCTCTCCATAATAATAATGACCTTTCTTTCCTAGCCCTAGATACACTTAAGTTCAATTAATTTAACATTTATTATGTGCATATTATGCATAAGGTTCTTTGCCAGGGACTGTGAATCCAAGGACAAAAATGAAATAGCCTTTATTCTAAAGGCTCTTACATTGTGATGGATGGATGAGGTGGGAGTGTGGTGAGGAGGAAGGGAATAATCACTTATTAAGTGCCTGGCACTTATACCAGCACAGTGCTAAATGCTTTACAAATATTATTTCATTATCTCATAAATAAGCAATCACAATGAGAAAAATCAAGAAAGTCCTTATTTAGATAGTCTCAGGGTTTCTGAAAAAGAAATCTGGGAACTTGATCAGTTAGAAATGAAGGGAGACTGTATTGGATCCACAAAGCCAAGGGATAAAATGTTGTATATAAGAAACAATCAGAAAGTGTGGTTTTAGGAATGATATCAAATGACTGGGGAAATAGTATATAACCATATGTGCAAGACATTACTTTCCAAAACTTTGTAATTTATTCTAAAGGCAATAGAAAAAGACCACTGAAGCTTTTTTTAGGGAGGATCTAGGGGAGTATTACTGATAGCTCTGTGTTTTGGGATTTGGGATTTGGCAGTCTTGTGAATGGATTGGACAAAGATGAGACTAGAGATGGGAATTCCAATTAGGAGGTTGTTAGAATTAAATTATTAGATGAGATGGCATGGAGCCCTGAACTAATAATATTAATATCTGTCAGCCTTTTAAGGTTTATAAAGTGCTTTTCTCAAATTAATTTGTTTCAACCTCACAATAACATTGTAGAGAAACAGTCTTATAATCCTATTTTACAGATAAGAACATTGAGGTTCCAAAAATTTAAGTCATTTGACATGAGTAACATTGCTCATAAGCATCTGTAGTAAGAACTGAACATACCTACAGATCTACCTACAGATCCAGTACTACCCAGCCTATCTATGTAAAAGTTATGTAAGTGAGAGGAGACATATCCAAGACATGCTCTGAAGGTAGAATTTACAAGATGGCAACTAATTGGATGGCAGTAGGAAATGGAGCTAAAAAAGAAGGAAGAATCAAGTGTTGGAATAAGATCATGCCTTCCATAATCCAAAAATAACATTATGTTCCATAATGTCTTGGGGAATTTGGTGAATGAATATCACTTAATATTCTCCCAAGTATTTCTCCTGAGTGACTGAAAAGATAATGGTGCCCTCAACAGAAATAGGAATTTGGAGGAGGGATGGATTGAGAGAGAAATATAATGAATTACATATTACTGTCTCTGCCCTACCCCTACCCCAAAGTAAGAACTTGATATGAGATGGTTAGAACAGGAGACAAATGACTGGCTGTTTTAGCTCATTTCTCTATTATTTCTCTGGCCTATTCTTAATAAAAGGGAGCTTTCAGATCACTCCTTTCAACTTCCTGGACCTCAACTGTAAAATGAAGGGATTAGACAAGGTTTTTGAGATTCCTTCCTTCTCCAGATCTATGCTTCTATGAT
Source organism: Sarcophilus harrisii (assembly GCF_902635505.1). Classification (NCBI taxonomy): domain Eukaryota; kingdom Metazoa; phylum Chordata; class Mammalia; order Dasyuromorphia; family Dasyuridae; genus Sarcophilus; species Sarcophilus harrisii. The sequence goes on along the minus strand of NC_045427.1, from coordinate 113,059,005 downwards.
TTATGGATCTTCATTTGGTTCCAGTCACTGTAAGCAACCATGTTTAAAAGGAGACAAGGCACTGAAGTCTCTCAAGCAGACTGATGGCTGAATTCTGTTATACATACCTCTTATTCTTCATAGATTTTTTTCTATTATTGACTTGAATTGTATTGGTCTATTCTGCTTGGTGGACCTTCCTAAACTTCATTATTTTTTTCTTTCTACCTTTTTGGAATTGACCTATAACATTGGACTTTTGATTGTGCTTTCCATATATGTACATTAATAATCCTGACTGGTTACATAACAAAAGCTGTATTGCATACACACACACACACACACACAGAGACACACACACAGAGGATGTCATGACATAAGTGGACTGTCCATCTTCCCCAAAGAGACTCTGACATTAAACTGCATTCCAGACCACCAACCTGCTAGCAACAAGGCAAACATAAGACTTGCTCCCTACTCCTTCCCCTAAACAAGGGATTCTATTTTCTAGTAATTCACAAAAACTAGTAGGTCCCATGATCCAGATTTGATGCCCCAAGAATATAGATTACAAGATGAGCTCTTACTAAGTCAGGGACTGAAGCTTTTACCTAGTTATGTGAAATTCATAATATTCAAGAAACAAAGGAAAGGTCCTCTGTGACTACAGTGGTGATATCATATGGTAATAATCCAGATGTAAACAGAGAAAGAAACAACAATTCAGAGAAAGAGACAAAAGTCCCATTCCTTTTACTTTTTTGTGCCCGGGATTCCTTTGCCAGATTTGTGAAGTTTATAGATCCCTTCTTAGATCCCTTGAATTATATCTCCAGATTAATTGTATTGAAATACAATTATTAAAATATTTTTTAATTCACAAATTCCAGTTTAAGAACTCTGGGCTAGGCTCTGCTAATAGTCAACTTGCCTTCAGAATATTCCTTACTCTAAATGGCACCTGGATAAATGTATTCTATTTTTACAGATTGCAGCACTACAAGAGCATGTGTTAACCTATGAAATCAGCTGCACCTGCAATAGTAAAACTTCAGGATTGTTTTAATTTGTATTTAACTTGTTTTTTGGTACTTTGGAACATTTTTCTTTTGGCTTTTGGTAGATTGCATTGCTTTATGTGAAAACTTTATGGTCGTATCCTTTGAGTAGTTATACATTGGGAAATGACTCTTGTTCTTATATCTTTACATCAATTCCACATATATGTATATATGAACATATGAACTCTAAGTCCTATACTCTATTAAAGTACTAGATTGTTGCCTATCAGACCTTTATTATAATATTTGCTATTAACATTTTTCACATTTAACTACTTCTCTTAATTGCCTTGATTTTATATGTGCAAATATTTTTCAGTTTTATATAATTAACTGTCCGTTTTTTACCATCTGCCATCACCTCTATCTCTCATAATTTAAAAATTCTTCTCTTAGCTATAGATATAAAAGGTATTTTCTTACCTTGCTATTTCTTTTTAATGTCGTGAGGAATTTTTATTTTTAGGTTTTTTATCCACTTACAGCTTATTGTGGGATATGGTATGAGATGTAATTCCAACTTTAATTTCTATCAGACTTGTTTCTATCTCCCTAATCAAATATAATCTGCTTTTTCATGCATTTAAAGCTCTTTATAACATGGACCCTTCCTACCTGTCCAATCTTCTTAAATTTTAGATCTTTCTATGTATTGTATTATCCAACTATATTTACCTACCTGCTTTTACTTTGCAGCATTGTCTTCTATCCCCTTGCCTTTCCCCTACCTCTCCTCCATGTCCTCAATGTTTTCCCCTCCTCAGCGTCACCTCTTCATTTCCCTGGGTTTCTTCAAGACCCAGCATAAGTTTTATCTTCTAAAAAAATCTTTGTAGCCATTTCATTAGTCTCAAAGGTTATATAGAAAGTTAACAGCAAAACTGAGATTAGAACCTAGGTTTCTTGTATCCTTCATTATCAATAGATTATAAAGATAAGAGAGATATTTGCTAACTTGTCAAGAGTTTGAGAACTCTTCCTTTTCATAGCTCTCTAATGACAAGCAATTTTCTTACTTTCATGATATTCATCTGGAAAGAAGCCTTCTCTTAGCTCAGAGGAAATAACTTTCATGTTTAAAACTGATGTTTAAAATAAGGTTAATTTCTCCACTTGAAATGTCTCAACCTGTCTTAACAAGTTGTGCACTTAATTTCATGAATCAGAAGTAAGTACTCTTTAGCTCCCCAGGTACAAAAAGCAATCTGTTTTAGATGAATGCATGGAGTGAGGAGGGGAAAAGAGTAAACACATTACCCAAAAGAGAAAGCCAGGTAATAGTCAATTGGTCCCTAATCAAAGTACAGGCTGAGGGTTCAATAATATTACTAAAAAGATGAGAGCCACATTTTAACCAGTCTCTCTTTTAAAAAATTGCTTATAATAAAAATAAATAAAAATCCTTCTAGATCAATCTCTCTTAATTTAGGAGGAATTTCCTAGAAGGTTCATAGGTAAGTTCATTTATTCATCCAAATATTTACTGATTACCTGTAATTGGGTTTTTTGTTTGTTTTTAATATATTTTTAATTTATAAAACATTTTTTTCTTAATAGTGTTTTATTTTCCAAATACATGAAAAGTCTTTTTGTAAGTCTTTGTGTTCCAAATTTTTCTCCCTCCATCCCTTACTTAGCTCCTTCTCATGAGAGAAAGCAATCTGATCTAGGTTAAATAAATGCAATCATTTTAAACATATTACTATATTTATCATTTTGTGCAAGAAAAATCAGACCAAAAGGAGAAAAAATCATGAAAAAGAAAAAGTAAAGAAACACAAAGGTGAAAATACTATGTTTCAATTCACATTCAGTCTTCATAGTTCTTTCTCTGCTTGCAGATGGCATTTTCCATCCAAAATCTATTGGCATTGTCTTGAATCATTACATTGCTGAGAAGAGTCAGTTGATTATTGTATAATACTATTATGGTGTACAAGGTTCTCCTGGTCTGCTCACTTCACTAAGCATTAATTCATGTAAGTTAAAGACAATTTTTGATATTCATTTTAAAATAATTTTGATTTCCAAGTTTTCTTTCTCTCTTCTTCCTCTCTACTCTCCCTAAGATGGCAAACAATTTGTTTTTAAGTTATTTGTGCAATCATGTAAACCATATTTCTATATTATATTGTGAAAGAAAAAAAATTGTCTACAGTCTTTTTATTTGTATTATCCTTTTTCAATTTTTGAAGCCTTCTTACAAACATTATCTCATCTGATCTTTACAATAACCTTTTGAGGAAGGCAGGAACAAGATTATTATCCTCTTCTAAATTTCCCAATGGTATCACAGGTTTAAAGCTAAAAGGGAACTTGGAGACCATCCAATCCAATTCAATTTTACAAGGAGAAAAGGGATTGCCTATGGTATCACAGTTAATGTGGCAGGACCAGGTCCCCTAATTCCAAATTCAGCACTGCTTCCATTCTGTAACTACAGTGCTTTACATATAGAAAGCATTGAAAAAATGTATCACATAATAAGGAAGAAAATGTTTAACTGCAAAATAACTAAGATATATAGTAGAAGTCTTTGGGGTTGAGGTAGGGGAAAGCAAGCTAGAATAGGGGGGAAATAATCAGAACAAAGGAAAACAGCTGAATCTAAAAAGAGGCAAACAATTGGAAATATTCTAATGTTTTGGAATATATTCTTAATTTATTTATTTTATATTTTTCCCCAGTTACATTCAAAACAAATTTTTTACATTTGCTTTTAAGATTTTTGAATTCTAGGTTTTCCCTCTTCTCCCTACCCACAATTAAAAATATATATATGTGAAGTTATGAAAAACATTTGCATAAAAGTCAAGTTGTGAAAGAAAACAGATATCCCACCCTAATGAAAATAAAAACCCTCAAGAAAAAATAAGTTAAAAATAAAGGAGAGATAGAGACAGTAATAGAGAATGCTTCGCTCTCCATTCAGACTCAGTCAGTTCCTTCTCTGGGTATGGATAGGATTTTTTATCTTCAGTCCTTCAGAATAATCATGGATGATTGTACTACTGAAAATAATGAAGTCGTTTACAACTGATTATCCCAGAACATTGATATTACTTTATATACAGCATATTTCACTTTGTTCATGGAGGATTTTCCAGAGTTTTTTTTTCCTGAGAGCATCTTGCTCATCATTTTCCAGGGAACAATAATATTCCATGAGAGAAACTTGCTTCAATTTTTTTTTTACAATTGCTATTGCTAATTGTATTTCTCCCCACTTATTCTCTCAAAAGTGTTTTGTTACGGACTATTCCCTCCCTAAATATGCCCTCTCTTTTATCACCCTCCCCTCCTTCCCACATCCCATTCCCGTCCTATTTTCCTGCAGGGTAAGATAGATTTTTATACCCCTATTGAATATGTATGTTATTTTTTATATGAGCCAAAAGGGTGATTTGTGTATTCTCTTTTTTATTAAAGATTTTTATTTTCAAAACATTTTCAACATTGATCCTTGCATAGCCTTGTGTTCCAAATTTTCTTCTCCTTCCCCCCATTCCCTCCCCTAGATGCCAAGCAATCCAATATATGATATACATGCTAAAATATATGTTAAATCCAATATATATAAACATATTTATACAATTATCTTGCTGCATAAGAAAAATCAGATCAAAAAGGAAAGAAAATGACTAAGAAAGCAAAATGCAAGTAAACAATAACAAAAAAGTAAGAATGTTATGTTGTGATCTATACTCAATTCCCACAATCCTCTCTCTCGTGTAAATGGCTCTCTTTATCACAAGATCATTGGAACTGGCCCCAATCATCTTATTGCTGGAAAGAGTCACATCCATCAGAATTAATTGTCAGATAACATTGCTATTTCCATGAACAATAATCTCCTGTTTCTGCTCATTTCACTTAGCATCAGTTCATGTTGGTCTCTCCAAGCCTCTCTGAAATCATCTTGCTGGTCGTTTCTTACAGAACAATAATATTCCATAGGATTTGTATACCATAATTTATTCAGTCATTCTCCAATTGATGGGCATCCACTCAGTTTCCAGTTTCTAGGTACAAAATAAAAGGGCTGCCACAAAAGTTTTTGCACATGTGGGTCCCTTTCCCTCCTTTAAAATCTCTTTGGGATATAATCCCAATAGAAACAGTGCTGGATTCAAAGCATATGCAGAGTTTGATAACTTTTTGAGCATAGTTCCAAACTGCTCTTCAGAATGGTTGAATCCATTCACAATTCCACCAGCAATGTATCAGTGTCCCAGTTTTCCTACATCCCCTCCAACACTAGTCATTATTATTTCCTGTCATCTTAACCAATCTGACAGATGTGTAGTGGTATCTCAGGGTTGCCTTAATTTGCATTTCTCTGATTAATAGTGATTTGGAGCACCTTTTCATGTGACTACAAATAGTTCCAATTTCTTCATCTGAAAATTGTCTGTTCATATCCTTGACCATTTATCAATTGGAGAACAGCTTGAAATATTATAAATTTGAGTCAATTCTCTATATATTTTAGAAATGAGGCTGTTAACAAATCCTTTGGATGTAAAAATGTTTTCCCATTTAATTGCTTCCCTTCTAATCTTGTCTGCATTAATTTTGTTTGTATAAAACCTTTTTAACTTAATATAATTAAATTGCCTATTTTGTGATCAATAATGATCTCTAATTCTTTTTTGGTCACAAATTCCTTCCTCCTCCACAAATATGATAGGTAAACTATTCTATGTTCTTCTAATTTATTTATAATATCCTTCTTTATGTCTAGATCATGAACCCATTTCGACCTTACCTTGATATACAGTATTAAGTGTGGGTCAATGACTACTTTCTGTCATACTAGTTTCCAATTTTTCCCCTCCATTTTTGTCAAATAGAGAATTTTAATCCCAAAAGCTGGAGTTTTTGGGCTTGTCAAATACTAGATTACTATAGTTATTGACTATTTTCTTCTGTGAACCTAGATCAGCTTCTCTATTTCTTAGCCAGTACCAAATGGTTTTGATGACCGCAACTTTATAATATAATTTTAGATCTGGTACAGCTAGGCCATCTTCATTTGCTTTTCTCTTCATTAATTCCTTTGGAATTCTTGATCTTTTGTTCTTCCAGATGAATTTTGTTCTAGGTCAGTAAAATAGTTTCTTGGGAGTTTGGTATAGCACTAAATAAATAGATTAGTTTAGGTAGTATTGTCATTTTTATTATATTTGCTTGACTTATCCAAAAGCACTCGATATTTTTCCAATTGCTTAGATCTGACTTTATTTGTGTGGAAAGTGTTTTATAGTTTTGCTTAGATCTGACTTTTTTGTGTGGAAAGTGTTTTGTAGTTTTGCTTATTTTTTATGGTTCCTGTATGTCTGACTTTTTATGAGCTCATTTGGGATTTTCTTAGCAAAGGTATTGAAGTAGTATGCTACTGCCTTCCCCAACTTATTTTACAGATGAAGAAACTGAAGCAAACCGGATTAAATGGTTTGTCCAGGATCACACAACTGGTAACTATCTGAGATCAAATTTTAATTTGGATCTTCTTGACTCAATCTGTCCACTTATCTCTACCTAAGCTTCCTCAAAAAAATAAGAAAGTCATCTCAGATTCACTAATATGACAGGAAAAAATAATGCTAAATATTGGAGGTAATGTAGGAAAAGTGGGGCACTAATGCATTGTTAATGGAATTGTGAACTATCCAAGCATTCTGAAGAATAATGTGGAACTATGTTCAAAGGGCTATAAAACTGTGCATACCTTTTGATTCAGCATTGTCTCTACTGGATCTTTATCTCAAAGAGATCATAAAAGAGGGAAAAAGACTCATCTGTGCATAGCGGCTCTTTTTGTAGTGTCAAGGAATTGGAAACTGAGTGGATGTCTGTCATTCAGGGAATGACTAAATAAATTATGGCATATGAATGTAATGGAATATTATTGTTCTATAAGAAATAATGAGCAGACTGATTTCAGAAAAGCCTGGATAGACTTATATGAACTGGCCAAATGAAGTGTGTTGAAACAGAAGAACGTTGTACAAAGTAATAGCAAGATTATGGTGATGATCAACTATGATAGACTTAGCTCTTCTCAGCAACAAAATGACCCAAGATTATTCCAAAAGACTTGTGATGGAAAATGCCATCTGCTTCCAGAGGGAGAATTATGGAAACTTACTATAGACTGAAGCATAGTATTTCTCTTTCTTTATTTGTTTGCTTTTTCTTTCTCGTGTTTTTTTTTTTTTTTGTTTTGTTTTTGTTTTTTGCATTTTGGTCTGATTTTTTTTTTTGCACAATATGGTAGATTTTTGGAGTTTGAACAAGTAATCTCCAATATCTATTCTAGCTCTTTAACTATAATTTTATGATCCTAGGATGAATGAATGAATGAAAAAAATTTACTCAGCATCTCCTATGTAAATGTCAAGCACTGTGCAACAAACAATGGAAGAAAATATAAATGCAAGATACCTCCTTCCTTCAAGGTATTTATTCTCTAATAGAGGCATATAAGATATTATAAAGGAAGGCGAATTCGATTCCTATCCCAACTATGTAAGTGGTATTTGGAGCAGAATACTTTAATGTTAGCATGTTAACCAAGGTAATCCAATACAACTATGGAAATAGAAGATAGCAGGTGGTATGGTTTCCCAAGCATGTCAACTTTTCCATTGTACTGAGACTATTTCACCAAAGATAGTTAAGCTGAGAAATAGCAATTATCTTTGTTGTAGTAGTGGTTGACTGGCACAAGACCCTATTATTGCTTTGGGGAATTCCTGGAGTAGAAACAAGGGTGAGTGATAAATCAATTAACACTCATAAATGTTAAACTATTGGTTCTCCCCCCCCCCAAAAAAAAAGTATATTCAATAAACTTCAGTGTATTTATTGTATACTTTAAGTTTAATTTGCATTATTAAAATTTTCTCTACCACTTTACTAAGTTTACATAATTAATGAAACAATGAATCAAATTTTGATTTGTAATGGTGGTGGTGTTGTCCTGTATTCTCAAAGAGAACCATGATCAAGGAGGTAACACCATGACATGCAAATGAATTGTATTCAAGTAAAGGAGAGTTGTGCAAAATAACTTGCCTCATTTTCCCCCCAGAGCCATCTGGGTCTAGTGACTGATACAGATCAGAATGACCTAGAATGACGCTGATGCAGTGGGAGACCTTGGCCTTTTTAAGCTAAGGTCTTCAACAGGTCTCTTTCTAACTAAGGCTGAATCCATTCAGTGATCCAAGTTGTAAACGCTCACACTGAAAATTCAATAGTTGGCTCTGGGATTTGAGCTGTCTGCAGAGCACTCCTAATAGAAGTAGAAAAAGGCCAAAGCCAGGTAAGTGTCTGATAAAAAGGGAGCCAATAGTTTGAACTGCTTGCCTTAACAGAGAACAGGTCTCAAGTAATATATGGGCTGGACTCTTGCTATTCATGAACTTATTCAATACTGGCCCTCTGCACATACTGTGGTTGCAGTTAATCAGAAAATATGTATTAAGTACTTAATATATACCATTAATTCTGCTAAGCACTGGGGTTACAAAGAAAAGCAAAAGACAGTCTCTGCCATTGAGGAATTCGCAGTCTAATGGAGGGAAACAACAGGCAGACAACTGTATAGAAACAAATTATATAAAGGATTCATGGGAAATTATTACCAGAGAGAAGGCACTGGAATTAAAAGATATTGGGGAAGTCTTCTTATGGAAGGATTAGATTTTACATAGGATTCATAGGAAGTCAGAAAAGTTAGGCAGTAGAAAAGAGGAAGAAAAGTATTCCAAGCATGGGAGATAGGCAGAGAAAATGCCAGAGCCAAGAGATGGAGGGAACTCTTACTTGTGGAACAGCTAAGAGACCAGCATAAGATGGGAATGCTTCTTGTAAATATATAAGAAGACTGGAAAGGGGAGGGGAAAGGGTAAGGCTATGCAGGATTTTGAGTATCAGAAGATTTTCTATTTAACTCTAGGAAGCCATGGTTTTTATTATGCATGGGAGTGACATGGTTGGAACTGTGATTTAGGAAAATCATTTTCATAGTTAAATGGAGATTAGACTAAAGTGAGAAGAGAATTGTGGCTTAGAGAACCAGCAGACTATTGCAATGATCCAGATGTGAGCTGATAAGGACTTGAACCAGAGTGGTAGCAGTATTAGTTGAAAGAAAAACATTTATTACAGAAATGAAATGGCAAAATCTATATGTCTCAACAAAAGATTGGATATGGGGATATTGGAGAAGCGGTAAAAGAATAAGGAGTACATTGTAAGCCTGGGGGACAGGAAGTATAGTAGTACTCTCAACAGTAACAGGGAAATTTGAAAGCAGGGAGGATTTAAAGGGAAAAGATAATGAGTTTAGTTTTTGAACATATTGAGTTTAAGATATCTACTGGACATTCAGTTCTATCTGAAAAGCAGGTAGAGATATAAGACTGGAGGTCAGCAGAGAAATTAGGGATTGATAAGTAGATTTAATTAATTAATTTAATATTTTCCCCCTAGTTACATTCAAAAAAATTTATTTTACTTTTTTTCCCCTGAGGCAATTGGGGTTAAGTGATTTGCCCAGGGTCACACAGCTAAGAAGTGTTAAGTGTCTGAGTTCAAATTTGACCTCAGGTCCTCCTGACTTCAGGGCTACTTCTCTATCCACTGCACCAGCTAGCTGCCCCTTATTTTACATTTTTTAATATTGAGTTTTAGACTCTCTCTCTTATTGCCACCATAATTAAGAAACCACATGTGAAGTTAGGCAAAACATTTCCATAAAAGTGAAGTTATTAAAGAAAACCTATATCTCCCACTCTAATGGAAATAAAAACCCTAAAGAAAGCTGAGAGAGAGAGAGAGAGAGAGAGAGAGAGAGAGAGAGAGACTGTTTCAATTTGTATTCAAAGACAATCAGTTCCTTTTCTGAGTATGGATAAATTTTTCATCTTAAGTCTTTCAGAATAGTTGTGGATCATTGTACTGCTGAGAACAGCAAAGTTATTTACAGTTTGTCATCGCAGAACATTACTATTACTTTGTCTACTATCATGCTATGTATGATGCTTGCTAATGGTTTTAAATAGATGCTACTAATCATTTTAAGGAAAACTATATTTATTCGTATACTCTCTAGTGTTTTCAATAGGAATGAGTGTTGCATTTTATCAAATGCTTTTTCTGCATCTATTGAGATGATCATATGGTTTTTGTTAGTTTGGTTATTGATATAGTCAATTATGCTAATAGCTTTCCTAATATTGAAATAGCCCTGCATTCCTGCTATAAATCCTACTTAGTTATAGTGTATTATCCTGGGGGTGACTTTCTGTAATCTTTTTTGCTAATATTTTATTTAAGATTTTTGTAGCAATATTCATTATGGAAATTGGTCTATAGTTTTCTTTCTCTGTTTTCATCCTACCTGGTATAGGTATCAGCACCATATCTGTGTCATAACAGGAATGTGATAGAAGTCCTTCTTTCCCTAACTTTTCAAATAGTTTATATAGTATAGGAATTAATTCACATATAGAATTCACATGTAAATTCATCTAGCCCTAGAGATTTTTTCTTAGGGAATTAATAGCTTGTTCTATTTCTTTTTTCTAAAATGGGACTGTTTAAATGATTTATTTCCTCTTCTGTTAATCTGGGCTATCTATATTTTTGTAGATATTCTTCTATTTCACTTAGATTATCAAATTTATTGACATATAACTGGGCAAAATAACTCCTAATTATTGCTTTACTTTCTTCTTCACTGGTGGAAAGTTCTCCCTTTTCATTTTTGAGACTAACAATTTGATTTTCTTCTTTCTTTTTTTTTAATCAAATCAACTAAAAGTTTATCTATTTTGTTGGTTTTTTCCATAAAACCAAATTTTAGAGTTTTATTTATTAATTCAATAGTTTTTTATTTTCAATTTTATTAATCTCTTTTATTTTCAGAATTTGAAATTTGGTATTTAATTGAGGATTTAAATTTGTTCTCTTTTCTAGTTTATTTTTTAAGTGGTAAGCCTAATTCATTGATTTTTCCCCTAATTACCACTTTGGTTACATCCCACAAATTTTGGTATGTTGTCTCATTATTGACATTCTCTTGGATAAAGTTATTGATTGTGCCTATGATTTGTTGTTTAACACATTCCTTCTTTAGGATTAGATTATTTAGCCTGGACTTTTATTGCATCATGATCTGAAAAAATATGCATTTACTATTTCTGCCTTTCTGCATTTGATTTTGAGGGTTTTATACACTAACATATGGTCAATTTTTGTATAGATTCCATGAACTACCAAGAAAAAGTAAACTCCTTTGTGTCTTCATTCAGTTTTCTCCAAAGATCTATCACACCTAACTTTTCTAAATTCTGTTTACCTCTGTAACTTCTTTCTTTTTTTTTTTTTTATTTTGTGGTATGATTTATCTAGTTCTGAGAGAGCAAGGTTGAGATCTCCTACTAGTATAGTTTTGCTGTCTATTTCTTCTTGCATCTCTCAACTTCTCCCCTAGGAATTTGGATGTTATACCACTTGGTATATATATGTTTAGTATTGATATTGCTTCATTATTTATGGTATCCTTTAGCAAGATATAGTTTCCTTCTTTATCTCTTTTAATTAAATCTATCTTTGCTTTAACTTGATCTGATATAAGTATTGCTACCCCTGCTTTTTTTACTTCACCTGAAGCATAATAAATTCTGCTCCAGACCTTTACCTTCACTCTGTATGTATTAAATGTGTTTCTTGTAAACAACATATTGTAGGATTCTGGCTTTTAATTCAGTCTGCTATCCACTTCTGCTTTATGTGAGAGTTCATCCCATTCACATTCACAGTTAAAATAATTAATTCTGAATTTCCTGCTATCTGATTTATCCTTGTTATGCTTTTCTCCTTTCCCCCTTTCCCTCCTTCCCAGCATTTTGCTTCTGATCACCACTTCCCTCAAACAGCCCTCTTCCTTTAGAGCCCTTCCCCTTTCTTATACCTTTCCCTTACTACTTCTGTTTCCCCTTCTATTCTTCTTCCTCTTCTTTTCCCCTTTCCCCTCTTATTTTCCTATAAGACAAGTTTCTCTGTGAAATCAAATATGCCTGATATTTTCTCTGAGCCAAATCTTAAGAGTAGATTCACACAATGCTCAATCCCCTCCCTTTATTCCCTCAATTATAATAGGTCTTCTTTGCCTCTTTGTGAGATGTAATTTCTCTTATTTTATCTCCTTTGCTCTTTTTCCAGTACAATCACCTTTCCACCTCATTTCTTTTTCATATTATAATAAAATCAAATTATACCCACACTCTTTATACTCATAACAGAAATATCGTTCTCAAGAGTTTGTTCCTTTTTAACTTTTTATGTTTCTTTTGATTTCTGTGTTTGGAGATCAATTTTTTTTGTTCAACTCTGGTCATTTCATCAGAAATAGATGAAATTCACCTTTATCATTGAATGTTCATCTTCTTCCTTGGAAGATAATGCTCATTTTAGCTGGATAGTTTATTCTAATTCAAATTCCTTTGCTTTTTGGAATATCAGATTCCAGGTCCTTTGATCCTTTAAGTTGAAAGCTGCTAGGTCTTGGGTATTTGCGGCTCCTCAGTATTTAAATTGTTTCTTTCTGGTTGCTTGCAATATTTTTACCCTTGGTCTGATTGTTCTGAAATTTAGCCACAATATTCCTTGGAGTTTTCATTTGGAGGTCTCTTTCAGGAGGTGATCAGTGAATTCTTTCAATGGCTATTGTGCCTTCTGATTCTAGGGGATATATGGGCCATTTTCTTTTATGATTTCCTGTAAGATAATGTCAAGGTTATTTTTTTTTTTTCATCAGGGCTTTCAGGAAGTCCAGTAATCCTTAGATTGTCTCTCCTTAGATCTATTTTCCAGGTCAATTGTATTTCTTAGGAGATATTTCATATTTTCTTCTATTTTTTCATTTTTTATTTTTGTTTGACTGATTCTTGAAGTCTTATTGAGTCATTCATTTCCATTTGTTCAAGTCTAATTTTTAGTGTATTATTTTCTTCAGTTATCTTTTTTTAGCTCCTTTTGTATTTGGACAATTGAAATGTTCTGTTCATTGAATTTTTTTTTCCATTTCACAAATTCTGTTTTTCAGTGAGTTGGTATCTTTTTCATATCTATTTTTTATGAAGTTCTGTGTTTTTCCCATTTCATCAAATCTTTTTAAAGGAGTTTTATTCAGATAATTTCTGTTTTTCCTTTTCCATATTCTCTTGCAGAGATTTCCTTTCCCCATTTTTCTTCTAACTCTTTTAAGATCCTTTTTGAAATCATCCAAGAAAGCCTTATGAAATGGGAACCAGCTCATATCTTTTGGGGGGACTTCATCTAGAGTTGATTGGCCTTTAGGAACTTCAGGGTTTGAGGTTTGTTCTTTCTCTCCATAAAAGTTGTTATGATCAGAGTTCTTTTTGCTTTTTTTGGTCATTTTTTTAAACAGTTGAGATCTGCTTTTAAGGCAAAGGAGTGACAGCTGCTTTAGTTTGCCCTGGGGCTGGTGTTTCTCACTGACTTCCAGTGCTGGATAATTGTCCAGGCCAAGTTCTTCAGGGGCTCAGTGGCTTACAATTTGCTTTTTGTATTAGTTTTTGAGTATTTTACAGCAAATCTGCTAACACCTGCTTGCAATGAGGACAGAGTAGCCCAAGAGCCTCATGGAAGATTCCCTGATAGAGGCTTCAACACTCTAGTTCCCCACACCAGCTCCTTGCCCCTGGGCTCCCCGTGCTGTAGTCTGGGCTTGGCAGACCATCTCCCTGCCCATTTGAAACAGACCTTTTCTGAAGTTCTTCCAAGGTATTTTCTTCTGAGAATGTGTTGTACTACAGATATTCTGGGGTTCTGTCACTTCAAAACCAGTTTAGAGGCTTAATCTACTTTGGTTTGAGAGAAAATCAGAGGAGGTCATAGAAAGTTATGTCTACTGTCTGCCATCTTGAGTTCACCCCAGTGTATTCTCTCAGTTTCTCTTTTACCCTCTGTTTCTATGAGTACAGTTTTCCTTGATCATTTCTTGAAAGATGATGTCCAGACTCTTTTGAATCATGACTTTCAGGCAGACCAATAATTTTTAAATTATCTCTCCTGGCTCTATTTTCCAGATCGGTTGTTTTTCCAATGAGATATTTCATATTGTTTTCTATTTTTTGGTTTTAGTTTATTGTACTTTGATTTTTCATAAAGTCATTAGCTTCCATTTGCTAAATTCTATTTTTAAGGAATTATTTCCCTCAGTGAGCTTTTGTACCTCCTTTCCTAATAGACCAATTTTGCTTTTAGGCACTCTTCTCCTCATTACTTTTTATATTTCCTTTTGCACCTCTTAATTCTTTCCCTAATTTTCCCCCTATTTCTCTTACTTGATTTTCAAAGTCCTTTTTGAGCTCTTTCATGTTTTGAGCCAAATTCTTATTTTTCTTGGAGCCTTTGGACTTTGTTATCATCTTCTTAGTGTGTTTTGATCTTCCTTCTCAACATAATAATGACAAGAAACTTTTTTCCTGTTCATTTTCCTAGCCCATTACTCTGCATTTAACTCTTTGTTCAAGTAGAACTCTGTTTCCAAAGTCAAGGGTGCACTGTCCCAAGCTTCAGAGTTTTGTGCAGTTGTTTTCAGAAATCTTCTAGGAATTTGACCACAAGCATTCTTTTCTGTCCTTCAGCTGTTAGGTATGTCCCTGCCCCACTGTAGCTGTAAGATCTAGTGTGCTGGCTAGAGCTGGGGCTCTACTGACTCTCTTCACTGACTTACAAAGTCCTTTCTGGTGTCCCTGGGTTGAGAGGGCCAGAAGCCTCCAATACTGCTGCTGTTTCAGAGGTCCCATCTGGCTGACACTGGGATCTGGGCAAGAGCTGGGGCCAGAGCCAGGCCTATGCTAGGATTGCCCAATAGGCTCCCAGTATAGTTCCACAGATTTTTCCTGCTGACCTTCCAGCTCCTCTTTGGTATTTCTGTGCTTAGAAGTGTGGAAGCTACCAGTACAGCTACTGATTCAGAATTTGGCATGGGCAGGGCTATGGCTAGGTTTGAGATTGTATTGGTGTCTTTTGAAACAGCCATTCTGTTGTCACAGATCTTTTCTGCAGAGCCTCTAAGTTGTCTTTGGCTGAAAAATGTTCTACTCCATCTTTTTGGGTGTTTTAATGCTTGAATATTTGTCGAGTTATTATTTAAGAAAATTTGGAGCAGTTTGGAGGAGAGGTTGGCCTTTACTCACAATCTTGGCTCCACCTCCCTGAAATATTCTTAATGTTTTTTAAAAAACTGAAAATTAGTTCTAAATATTCTTAATGTTTTAAAATATTGAGAATGAGTTTTGTGATGAGAAGGGAAACAGTAATAAGAGAACAATAATAATAATAATAATAAAACACAACAATCCTGGCTGTTATAGACCTTTACCATGGACTTGTTCCCTAACTTCCCTTTCCAGTCAGACTTAGTTACTTCCTTCAAATTTAGGATTGTTAATACTTTGGGAATATCCTTAACTTTATAAGAAACATTCTTTCTGGCTAGATCAGAGTCTCTATTAGGAACTTGTATAAGATAAGACTCTAGAAAGAGTCTTTACATAATCACAGAAACTGAGAATTGGAAGAATTTCAGCAACTTTAGACCAAATCAAAACCTGCAAAAAAAAATCCTCTGTATAATATCTGTAACAAATGGTCTTCCAGCATCCATTTGAGGAATCCAGTGATGAGAATCTACAGCCTCCCATAACCATTTCATTTTTTAAACAACTGCAGCTTTTTGGAAGATTTTTCTTACCATGATCATA
The DNA here is from genome assembly GCF_902635505.1 of Sarcophilus harrisii. Lineage (NCBI taxonomy): Eukaryota > Metazoa > Chordata > Mammalia > Dasyuromorphia > Dasyuridae > Sarcophilus > Sarcophilus harrisii. Next base: position 113,043,155 of record NC_045427.1, on the reverse strand, counting down.
AATCTACTTCAACAACTTTCATCCCTTGTTCCTAGTTCTGACCTCTGGATCCAAATAGGTTCAGTGTAATTCTTCTTCCATGTGGATAGTTCTTCTACCATTTGAAGATAATTTATCATATCTTTGACTTTCTCTTTCTAACCACAACCTGGTGACCATTGAGAAACTAAGGACTAATAACTTCTTCTGTTTCTTCTTCCTCCGTTTATCAGTCTTTCTTTCTCCAAGCTAAACATCCTCTAGTTATTCCAAGCAATTCCGAAGCATGATTTCAGTGTTTTAACCATCTTGGCTTCTCTTCTATAGATGCAGTCCAGAAGTTGTGAACCTCTAAATAGCTGTTTGGTTCTGGGTGAAGGCAGATGGAAGAAGATCAAAATTCCCATGAACAAACTTGATCTCATTCTTTTAATCCAGTGATCATTAATAGATTAATTCTTGCATCTCTAAATCCCCTCTATCTCTTCTTTCCTTCTGGCTATTTCCCTTTTCATCATTTTATTAATTCTTCTAACAGAGAATAGCAGAATCATATAAAATCAAACACCAACCAAGTAAGGTTGCCACTACCTAAAGATTTAGAGAAGGAAGAACTTTCTACTGTGGGTGAAATGAGGTCTTATGATTATCTGGAGACTGCAATAATATTCTATCCTTGGTCTCCACTATTAGAAGCAAATAACTATTTGTAGTAGGAAAATCCTTTACTAGAGAAATGAGCAGCTCCTTTCTTACTAGTAACTTGGTGAGTATTGTTCAAATAAGGATGGTAAAATAACTAATTGTCTCGTACTAAAATCAATAGAACTCTGAAGACTTCTCTGTCATCTTCAACAATCAAGAATTTTCTGGATTAAATGATACTATGATAAGGACCTTTCCCAGTTATAATTACTATTCCCTGATATCTTCAAAGAATATACCTATATAAATAGGAGCAAATAAGCAAGCTTGGTCTACTAACTTTTCTTTTCTATCATTATTCAAACTATAGTCAATAATACTGCTGCAAGCTCTCTCAAATTTATAAATTCTTAGAAAAACAAAATCCCCTTGGAGGCTGAAGGATCCACCCCCAGATGGGTTTGGAGGACAAAGTAATATGATATCTGAACATTAATGATACTATAGCACATGTAGAAATAAGACCAAGTAAGCCATGTTGATATTTTCTGGAAGCTTAGGATAATAAAACTGTTACTAACTCTGTTATCTAGCATAGCTAGAGGCTAATAAATATCCTGGTTAATAAAAACATACTCAGAGACCCAAGCAGCCATTACTAATCTTCAAACAAATAATTAAAATTCAATAAAATATATTTAACCCTAAACTACACTGAAATCATTTTATCTTTCTTTGATGATTCAGAAGATGCTTCAGGGCCTTCTCAACAGAAGTCACATTAGGATTCAAGACATCAAATAACATTTTTTTGTAGATGCATTTGATCAAATATTGTATAAACAAATTTTCCCCTAATGGGCACACTAGAGATAAAGGAACCTATCACAAGCCAACATTAATACAAATAATCTGTTCTGATAAGAAGTTAATTAGTAGTCCTAGAGATCACATTCACATATTTTCCTATATTTAAACTTTAGGGTTATTCTAACCTTTTCCTCTTGCTTGTAACTCATACTTAATCTGTGACAAAATTATGTCAATTTCAACTTCAAAGCATACATCCCTCTTAGCAATTCCCACATTGACCATCTTAGCACTGGATCTCTTGATCACTTATCTTCATTTTATTTATTTTTTATTTAATAATTCATTCATTTGATTATCTATTTATCCACTTGTTTATTTATTTGCTTGCTTGTCTATTCATTCATTCATTTACTTTTTATTGTGTCTTAATAGTTCTTCCAGCACAGAGTTAAAATGAAGAGTTGGAGCAGCATTTATTATGTTTTGGCTAATATTATAAAGCTATAATGATAATCCTCATCTCAGACAAGTCAATTTATTAAAAATAACATTAAGAAAACAGTGAAACCACATTATACCTAAAGACATAATAGATAATAAAATCACCATTAAATTTATAGTCATCAAATGGTCTAAATCTAATTTCTTCTTCCACTGTCCCAGCAGTTTTTGTCAAATAGTGACTCCTTATTGCAGTATTTGGTGTCTTTATGTTTATTTTGATACTGTAGCATATTAGATATATTTGCTTCTGTATATTGTATTCCCAATCTAGTCTATTTATTTCCCTCTTTTTTTTTAGCCAGTACCAAATAGCTAAAATAATAACTTCTATGTAGTATAGTTCAAAATTGCCAGGCCCTCTTTTTCCCATTTCTTTTCATTTTTTCTCTTGGGTGGGGGACAGAGAATGCTACGGATGTGAAATATGGCCAACAGTTTCAGATGAGGTAGCGATGATTAGTTTTACTTAACCATTTAACCTAGTTACAAGAGACTTCTAATGGAATGGGGTAATCTGGTAATGTAATATAAAAATGAACACATCAATAAAACTTTTTTAAAAAGATAAATAACAGTAGAGGCACTCAGAACTTTATAAGAGAAAATCCAAGGTAGGAAACAGTAATCCATCCCATGGCCTCAGATATTTATGTACAAATGCCCAAAGTACAGATAATAATCAAGACAAAGAAGAGACCCTAAAATATGGTGAAAATTTTGACCTCATAAATACCACTAAGATTTGAATGTCACTCTGAAAGAATAAAACACTCCAAGGAAACAGGACTGGCAAAATGGTTTGAAGTAACAATGAAATATACTCATGTAAGGAAAGCCTTTAATTAGAGGGGTAAAGCATGATCGAAGAGCATTTGAGTGAAGATCAACTAAGATGAAAATTTAAAAAATCAATTACTTGGATAAAGGAATATGTGTCATACTTATCAAATTTGGGGACATCATAAATCTAAAAAGAACACATACCATTATAGATAACAAAATCAGAGTTCAAAAAGATCTTGACAAGCTAGAAAACTGGATCAAAAATAATAGGATGAAATTTAATAGGAATAAATATAAAATTTTAATTGGAATTCTATAACAGCCCTTTACAAATACAAGATAGAAAGAAGACTACATAGTTTTGCAAGAAAATCTTAGAAGTTTAATATGGATGAACAGTATAATATTGTAGACATGAAAGGGAATGTAATCTTAAGTACATTAAGAAAGACATAATTTCCAAGGTTAAAGAGATTCTTTCCCTCTACCCAGTAATTAGAACACATTTAGAGCCTGGTATTCTGGGTATCACATTTTAGGAAGAATATTGATAAATTGGGGAGCATCCAGAGGAGCATTATCTGTATGGTTAAAAGACCTCAAGATCTTCCCATTTGATAGTAGGCCAAAGAAACTAGGGATGTTTAGTCTGGAAAAGAAAAGATTTACCTCATTCCATTATTTGAAGGACTATCCTATAGAAGAGGGATTACACTTCTTCTTATTAACCCAAGAAAATAAAATTAAGAGCACTAAGCAGATATTTCAGAGAGAAAAATTTAGGATCATTACACAGAATAAAAGTTGGGAGAAATTTCAGAAACGATGTTGATAAGCTGAAACAACCCAGAGAAAGGTAATAGGGATAGTAAAAAAGGAACTCAAAATTATGTTATATGTTATATGTTTATAGGAAATGTGATGTTTAGAAAACAACCAAAGTTTAGAGAGTATGTTGATAATCATCTTCAAGAATTTTGAGGGTTGTCATATTGGAGAAGACATTAAAATTGTTCTGCTTGACCACAAATATAGAAGCAGGGTTGAAATTGTAGAAGTAAACTTTGCCTGGATGTAAAGAAATAAATTGCCAATACAATTAGAGCTTGTAAAAGTAGAACTGACTTCTTCAAGAGAAAATGAATTCTCCCTCACTAAAGGTTTTTAAGGAGATGCTGGAAAACCATTTGTTGGATATGTTTTAATGAGAGGTTCTTTTGTACATGGATTGAATTAGATGGATACTGAGGTCCCTTCCAGCTCTCAAATTCTGGGATTCTGGGATCTATGAGTCTATTAAAATATTGAATATATAATAGAGAATCTCTACAAAGAATTAAGGGATCCTAGAAAGAATCAAGAGTTTTAAATTGCAAAACTACAAAAATGGAAGAAAATTTGATAAAAAGAGAAGCAAAAAGTAATAATGTTAAAAAAAAGAATTAATTCTAGGTAAGCTGTATTAATTGAGTTTGCAATAGAATGTAAAACAATAACTTCAGGATCATATCTTTCAGAAAAAGTTTTTGAAAATAATTTATGTAGCATAGGTGTTGCTATTCAGAATTCTGTAAATTTTTCTGTACTAGGGTTATTTCCACTTTGGTAGTTCCTTTATATTTTATTCAATTTGATTCTGTTATTAGTTTAAGACCTTTATTTCATGCTCTGGTAATCAGTAACAAGATCCTTCTTCCAGTGCCAGCTACCAGAAAGATAAGTATCCTCTAATCCCTTTTGTTACCATATGGATCTTGTTACTGGACTATGTTAGGGAGTGGCCCCCTGAGGCTGGGTTGCTATGGAAATAGTCCCTCTGCTGGTAGGACCCAAGGATGGAGTCTTGTTCTTTGACTCATCCTGGGATATGGCCTGACTGCTGCTTAGCAAGAGAGTCAAGACCGTGATGGAGACTTGTGCTAGAGAATGGATGGGCCTTTGCTGTGCTGCACAGACTTCCCATTGGCCTCTGGGACTGTAGGTTTGCAAGAGGGTGAAGGTGGCTTGAAGGTTCACTGGTGTCTTGAAGCTCTAGGCTTGAAGCCTTGCCATAGGTCACCTGCTGTAAGTCTGGCTGCTGCTCCTGCTGCTGCTCTTGAACCTCACCTCTTCCACCCCAGTGAGACAGAACTTTCCTGCCAGGCTGGTAAGCTGCTTCCCTGCTCCTGGGCTAATTCTGAGGCAATTTTGAGGAAAATTTTGGAAAGCTTCAGAGGGTTCATTCCTCATTCCACTATTATGGCATCAGAATCAATCCATCATGTAGTTTTCATTTATGATTTCTTGACACAGGGTTTGATAAAGCTCAAATGGAATTACTTGATCATACCTTTAAATCTAAATTGTTCTGGCTTTCCAGTGGCAAGACATAAGTTAAGAAAACCAGTGACAGCCCCGAAGGCAGAGGACTGAGATTTTGCACACCTCTGTCTCACTTAAAATCCAATTCATGTGCAAGACATTGCCTTTATAGTGTATTGATAAACAATACATATTGATAGACTCCATGGATGGAGTCATATGTCTAGGTGCATGTGAGAAAGACCCTCACAGTAGGAGGCCCAAGATCTAGGTTGTAGTGCTGATGCATATTGGAAGAGAAAGGATTACACAGCCTCCAAGGTCCTTTTCAGCTTCAAATCCTATGATTCCATTGGCCTGGGTTCTAGCCCCAGCTCTGAGGTTTAACCAGTTGAGTTTCTGATGCTCTCCAACTCCATTCCAACTTTTAACATCCTCTGATCTTATATAGTTCTTGCTGTGAGAAGTTCTACCTATCATATGCCAGGGGAATAGAGAAGGAATTGATGTTTATTATAATCTTTCATGACCCAGAAAGCACACTTGATTCTAAAATATTTAATCATCCAGTAATCTTTTGGTATCTTTTCAGAAAATAATAGATAAGAGCAGTATTTTCCAGCATAACAAGATCTGGGTCTGGATTCAGTATACTAGATGAAGGTATGCACTGCTGCTTTAAACTATTTAAGGACAGAATTTGACCCTGAAGACTTATATCTTCCAGTGCAATAAACTTTAAAGAATAAGATATTTTCATCAATACAAAATCAAAATGTCAACACAGGAAGAGATCTTAGAGATCATCTAGTTCAATTGTTTTTGGTATATTTTACACATGAAAAAGCTGAGCCCTAAGAGACTGAGTGATATATCCAAGGCATTGAACAGAAGTTCATTCAGTAACAAAGACAGAACTAGGATCCAGTTTCTTGGTTCTCAATCCAGTATTCTTTCCAATATACCAAGGTCATCCAATCCTGTTCCCTGTATCTATTGTTTTCAAACATAAACCCTCAAATAGTATACATAAAACATTCCCACCTATTTTCCCTCATCATGAGCCATTTTCTTATGATTAAAAAATGTTCAAGATACTTTTACTTCAGCCATGCAAATTATCATAAATACATAATTTACTAATGCAATTTACTGAAAAGATATATTGACTCATCTCCAAAATGTTTCAGCAATTTTCCTAGAGTAAGAAAATTATCTTAGGGAACCTGAAGCACAGAAAGATGACCTGTCTAAAGTCACACATTAATGACAAAGTCATTAATAATACTTATTATTATCTTAATTCTCTATCTAGAATCTAGAGCCCTCTATCTAGGGCTCTTTCTACTATACAAATGATTACACAATCTATAATAAATTTTTATAGTTCTTATAATTCACACTATGAAAAGGTAATGCAAATATAGGGATATACTGATAAATGTTCAATAGGCTCACTAAAAGAAAAATTTAAGTTTAAATTTAAACATATGAATATTTCTCCCCTCACTTTCTCAAGTCTGGAAATAAACAACACAATAAGCCAAGCCCTAGTTAATAGCATTTGCCTGCTTCACACCTGAAATTTTAACAACTTTTTTCTCATGAGACAGTTCAAGCTGGCTCCAGTACATCAACATTCTTTCTAATCAAACAAAATTGTGATTGCAATCGTAAATGCTTTCAAATTTCAGAGTCATAAACTGAGAAGATTTCCCAGTGCAACAATTTTGATCAGAACACACTATTCCGAACAATCTATGTCATTTTTACTCTTGTCTTTTCCTATGTAGCCTGAAATTTCCCTTACATAGGGCCCCTGAAACCTGCCCCTATATTGTGTCTTGTTTTGGGTCAGCCTCCGTTCAAAACTATCTATTGAGGCACCACCAATGTTCCTTTAAAAAAAAGTGATTATAGGATACATTGATTAAAAAAAGATTCAATTAAATAGCAGAGTAAAATAAAGGACAAAGAAAATTCCCTCATGCACATAGGGAACACATTCTTCCTTAGTTTGACACAATACCAATGAAAAGGGGAACATATACATAAGAAATCTTTGACCAGAGAAAACCTATAGAAAAGGCATATATATATGAAGAACACAGGTGCCCAGAGTTATACTTGTGGCAAGGGCCATATGCATAGGGTGGTCAACAGGACTATCCTTATTGGAACCCCTTTCTGCCTCCCTCACTGTGTCTACTCTTTCTCCATTTTACTCCATTAAGAGCTGTAAGATTTTGTTTGCTTTCTTCCTTGCTTACTTATTTGTTTTCCTTATCTGGATGTTCCAAAGATATCATCAACCAACCAATGCAATATTATACTTCTTTTCCTTCCTCTACTCAGCCAACTCCATAATTAGATTGCTCTCTACTGTCATCTTCTGGTCTCTACTTAAAAATACTACTACTTCGTGCATTTTTTCTATTCCTGTAGAAAAGAGGTTTTCTCTTCTGTTAGCACATAGCCTCAGGGCTATCTTGTGCATGAACGTGTGTGATTTTAGACACCAAAATCAGAGCTTTAGGAGACCTTGAAGCTTATGCCTGTCTTTTGAACTCTATTGATGTTATCTGAGCCGACACTCCAAGTTCACTCCCTTTTTTGATCTAGAATGAGAAAATCCTTTCAATTCCTTTCCTTTCCCATGATGTAATTGTGTTCCATGACAATCAGTACCCTAGGCATGTCTGTGAACAAGGCTGGAAGGTCAGGGTGGAGCTAATGAAATACTTTGAACAACAAAATCATTGCTCTGAATAAGCTCATAATTCAGACCCATGACAAGCAGTGTTGGAAGGGAATATAGAAGTTGTAGAGTCATAGATTTAGAGCTGGAAACACCCTTAGAATGTAGACCTATCCTCTCTTTTTAAGTAATGGTATTAGTAATATAATAGTAAGATAAAGTAATTGAAGCTCACAGCAGTTAAGAGGTTTGCTCAGGGTCCCAATAACTAGTTAACTTTCTTAGAGAGGATTTGAACCCAACTTTTTTTTTTACTCCAAATCTAACCACTGTATCCAGTACACTATGTTCCTTCTATTCATCTAGTTCTACCTCTTACTCCAATTTATTTTTATTTCAAATCCAATCACTGTATCCAGTACAACATGTTCTTTCTTTCATTTAGTTTTACCTCTTACTCAATACAGGAATCATCATTGCCTACAGACCACCACGGGTATAAACAGAGAGAGAAAGGAAGAAATTAAGGATTTTTTTAAAAGAGGCTTTTTAATGAAATATTACCTAGCACTAATTATTTTGCTTGGATATTATGTAGGAGAAATAATTATTAAATGTTTCTAATGCACTTTGGACTTCATAAAGATGTGATTCAAAAGCCAAATATTCCTAATTATCTATAATGGGATTCACTCCAGTCCCAACTAGCAAACAATATATATAGTGATTTAATATCATTTTAATAGTGTAGAAAATACATTAATTCCCTGGTGGGATAAGCCAGACTAGCATCTGCTTTAGGTTTGCAGAAAGTTTAGCCAGAGGGATCCATCAGGGAGCTTAGGGGAAAAAAAAACACCAATCAATAAATTTCTTAAGTCCCCACAAGCCTTCAAATCACTCCACTCAGTACTGAAAATGGGATCTTTAGTGTCTTCTCCTTTCTCATACTCAATGAGTCCTCTCCCCTGCTCCTCACTCTTTTTTTCTCCCTCATCTTTTTTCTCCTGTCAAGCTCCTAGTACCTGACATGATTTTCAAAGAGGGAGGGAGAAAGAATGGATGATGCCTAATCCTTGCAAATCTCCCAAATACTAGATAGGCCCTACGAGAGCTTCTCTCAAGGTCCAAATACTGTTCTGCCACCAAGTTAGTAAGTGTCCTTTAAGGATATTTTACTTTCATCTAAAAATCTGAAAGTCTGACATCATAATCAGGAATGGGCAAGTATACGTAAAAAGCTATTCCACGACCAAATCATGCAAGCACAGAAAAGGTACTCTTGTAAATATCAGGCTGAATCTGTAATCAAAGGATATGGATTCAAATCTCAACTTTGCTATTGAACCCTCTGTGACAATGACAAATCACTTTATTTTTCTCAGTCTTGGTTTCTTCATTTTGAAATGAAAATGGTTTTATCAGATGATTTCTAGGATCCTTTCCAGCTCTAGATTTGTGACCCATAAACTTTTCCTGATGTGAGAAATTTCACCTCTAAAGATGTGTTGCTTCAGATAAAATTTTCAGAAAAATTGCTCTAAATCACTATTTATTAAAGACATGCCAATTAAAACAACTATTTTCACATTTTCATCTATCTCATTTCACATCTATCTTATTGGCTAATATGACAGAAAAGGAAAATGATAAATGTTAGAGTGGATGTGGAAAAATTATCTTTGAAGAGTAATTTGGAGGTATGCCAAAGAGCTATAAAACTGTAAATATAATTTGACCTAGTAATACCACTACTAAGTCTATATTCTAAAGAGATTAAAAAGAAGAGAAGAGAAAAGAAAAAAGGGACCTATATGCACAAAAATATTTATAACAGATCTTTTTGTGGTAGCAAAGAATTGGAAATTGAGGGGATGCCCATCAATTGGGAAATGGCTAAATAAATTACAAGATATGATTGTGATGGAATATTATTGTTACAAGAAATGACAATAAGAAAAACTTGGAAAGACACGTGAATTGATGTAAAGTGAAAAGAGCAGAACTAGGAGAGCACTGTACACAGTAACATCAATATTGTATAATAATCTACTATGAATAACCTGGCTACTCTCATCAATAAAGTAATATGAGACAGTGAATTGACTTCAAAGGAATTATGGTGAAAAATGCTATCTACCTCCAGAGAAAGAACTGATAGAGTCTGAATGCAGATCAAACATGTTTTTAAAAACTTTCTATATAGGGCAGAGCCAAGATAGCAGAGAGTAGAAATGACTCTGTAACCGCCTCTAACTTTCTCTTAAACCAACAGCACATTACTCCTCTAAACTGGATTTGAAGTCAAAGAATACACAAATATTTGGAGGGCAACACATTTATAGAAGAAGATGCCTTAGAAGAACTCCTGAACAGGTCTGTTTCAATTGGGCAGGGGGAACAGTCTGCCAAATCCAGACTGCAGCATAGGGAAACCAGGGGGAGAAGCTGGAGCGGAGAGTCAGAGTGTTGTAGCTTCCATGCACTTGGGAATCTTCTGTGAGCCTCTTAGGCCACTCTGTCCTGATTGCAAGCAGGTGGTTTGACATATTTGCCTTAAAAGACAAACTGCAAACTACTGAGCCCCAGAAGAACAATGACTTAGCAGCCATTCCAGCACTGGAAATCAATCAGAAGAACTGCCCCATGGAAAATTAAAGCAGCTGTTGGTCCTTTGTATTGAACAGACTTCAAGCCTTAAAAAAATGAATAAAAAAAAACAAAAAAGAACTCTCACCATAGACAACTTTTATAGAGAGAGAAAACAATAGATCTCAACTCCTGAGGTTCCTAAAGGCAAAGCAACTCCAGAAGAAGCCCCAAAGAGAAACATGAGCTGGTCCCCATTTCACAAGGCTTTCTTTGAGGATTGCATAGAGGATCTTAAAAGAGAGTTAGAAGAAAAATGGGGAAATGAAATAAGATCATTGCATGAAGGAATGGAAAAAATGGAAAAAGAATGCAATGAACAAAAAAATTTAATTGGACAATTGCAAAAGGAGTTAAAAAAGGTAACTGAAAAAATAATACACTAAAAATTAGAATTTAACAAATTGAAGTGAATGACTCATTAAGACTTTAAGAATCAGTCAAACCAAAATTTTTAAAAAATGAAAAAAATAGAAGAAAATATGAAATATCTCCTAGGAAAAACAATAGACCTGGAAAATAGATCTAGGAGAGACAATCTAACTATCATTGGGTTTATAGAAAACTATGATGAAAAAAAGAACTTAGACATTTTCTTACAGGAAATCATAAGAGAAAACTGCCCTGATCTTTTAGAACCAGAAGGTAAAATAGCTATTGAAAGAATCCACAGATCACCCCCCGAAAGAGACCCCAAAATTAAATCCCCAAAGAATATTGTGGCTAAATTTCAGAACTTTTGGACCAAGGGAAAAATATTGCAAGCAGCCCGAAAGAAACAATTTAAATGTCAAGGAGCCACAATTCGGACTACTTTAGACCTATCAACTTCCACCTTAAAGGATCAAAGGGCCTGGAATCTGATATTCCAAAAAGCAAAGGAACTGGGATTATAGCCAAGAATAAGCTTTCCAGCTAAAATGAGCATTATCTTTCAGGGAAGAAGATGGACATTCAATGATATAGGTGAGTTTCACCTATTTCTGATGAAAAGCCCAGAACTGAACAGAACTCAAAAGAAGCATAAAAAGGTAAAAGGGAAAGAACTCTTGAGACTATATTTCTGTTATGGGTATACTTAGAGAATGCAGATATAATTTGATTTTATTATGATATATAATATTATTATATGAAAAATATTCATATGAAAAAGAATATGAAAAATCAAATGCAGAAAGGCAGAAATAGTAAATGTATATTTTTTCAGATCATGATGCAATAAAAATTACATGTAATATAAGTCCAGGAGAAAATAGACCAAAAAGTAATTGGAAACTAAATAATCTCCTTCTAAAGAATGAATTGGTGAAATAGCAAATCATAGACACAATTAATAATTTCATCCAAAAGTATAATAATAATGAGACACCATACCAAAATTTGTGGGATGCAACCAAAGTGGTAATAAAGGGAAATTTTATATATCTACATACTTGCTTGGATAAAATGGAGAAAGAGAAAATCAATGAATTGGGCTTGCAACTAAAAAAAGCCAGAAGAAGAACAAATTAAAAACCACCAACCAAATACCAAACTTGAAATTCTAAAAATAAAAGGAGAGATTAATAAAATTGAAAGTAAAGAGAGAAAATACTATGTTGTGAACCACTCACTTCCCACAGTCCTCTCTCTGAGAGCAGATGGCTCTCTCTATCACAAGACATTGGAACTGACCTGAATGTCCTCGCTGTTGAAAAGAGCCACATCCATCAGAATTAATCATCGTATAATCTTGTTATTGCCGCATATCTCTTATCTCATATATCTCTTGGTTCTGCTCATTTCACTCATCATCAGTTCATGTAAGTCTCTCCAGGTCTCTCTGAAATCATCCTACTGGTAGTTTCTTACAGAACAATAATATTCCATAACATTCATGTATCATAACTTGTTCAGCCATTCTCCAATTGACAGGAATCCATTTCGTTTCCAGTTTCTTGCCACTACAAAAAAGGCTGCCACAAACTTGCACATGTGGGTCCTTTTCTCTCTTGTAATCTGTTTTGGATACAGGCCTCATAGAGACACTGCTGGTCAAAGGGTATGCACAGTTTGATAGCCCTTTGGCCATAGTTATTTGGAACATTTTTCTTTTAATAATTGTTCTCCAGGCCTGGCATAACCCCCATTCTATCTCTATTTCCTGGCTTCCCAGACTTCCTCATATCATAACTAAAATCCTATCTTCTACAAAATGTTTTTCCTACTCCCCCTCAATGCTGGGACTCTATTATTTTTATTAACCATCTCCAATTTATACTGTGGATAGTTCCTTGTATGTTATCTTACCCTATTAGATTGTGAGCTGCTTGAGAGTAGGAACTATCTTTTACTTAATTTATTTCTCCAGTAAATAATGATGTACATGACACATAGTACCTGCTTAATATTCTTAACAGTGATCCAAATTTGTATACCAGTTGAATTCTGTGCATTTATATCTATCCATTGATGTTTTCCATTGCACTCCTCCCTGAATGCAATTAACATACAGGGATATGCATCACAAAAAAGTTGCTATTAAGCATAGTTTTAATTTGAAACAAAATCAAGAATAAAAACAATTTTTAAAAATGAAAAAATAAAGGATCTATTCTCATCAGGCACTGGGAAGGAGCTCTCAAAAGGATAATCACAGTCATCATTTTCTAGTCTCTGAATCCAAAACACAAAATGCTTGCAGGGCTTTTCTATCCATCTTTGTCTGTGGCCAACATTGTGCCACCCATTCACTACTGCTGACAGCTGCTTTGAACCTTAGCCACAGTCTTCTTCTCTGTTTCTCTGACAGAGTCTCAAAGTCTACAGTAGTCTTTTGTATAAGTCATCTTGGCTCCACCCCCAAGAGTGATTATTTACTTTTTGATTATTAGTCTTTAAAAATAAATTTGTGAACTTGGCAAAATTCAACAAATATTTTGCTATACAAAAACAGGAAAGAAACCTGAACAAGAAACTATGAACTTTTGATATAGTTTTTTATTTTAAATAGTATGACAAATTACTTTATGTCCCCCTAAAACTTTTCTTCTGTACATTTAAAAATGTTTTATTAATGTCGTATTTTTTTTGCACATATCAGTATCCACCAACTCCTCTTCTCTCCCCCAAAATAAAAGCCCTTCCTTGCAATAAATGTTTATAGCCTGACAAAACAAATCAATACTATAACCATAGTTGAAGATGGCAGAGAAGGCACACATGACTGTCTAAGCTCCTCTCATGCCCTTACGATCAACATTAAATTCAGCCTCAAAAATAGCGCTTTACTGTTAAAACCTATGAAGATTAGAAGCACAATTTACCAGCCGAAGATAATCTGGAAGATCGCCAGGTTTGTCCTGAGGGGCCAGGAATAGACTAGCGTAGACAGGAAGAGACTAGCGTTGGGAGCAGACCAGGGGCGGGGGTGATCTCTGTGGCTAAAGATGATTCTCTTATAGGCTAACTGCTCTGCCTTAATTATAAAGCAGTAAACCGGTAGAGAAATTAAAGCCAAAGACAGAGGGTACTCTCTAAAAAATGCCAGAACCTAACAAGATCTGACTATAACCACCCAAAACCAGAAGTGACTCAGACAGACCCATAACACAGCCCTGCAACCACATCCTGCAATAAGGGAGTTTTGCAGGGGGTAGTTACAAATCTGCACAGCAGCAGTGCGCAACCTGGAGCAGCCGCTAATCTGCACAGTGGAGGGCTCAGTCTGGGGCAATAGAATTTCTGCAGCATGACTGTAGCCTCCAGGGCAGAGACACTTCCGGTCACTGCAGGGCTATTCACTGCTCAGCCACTAATACCCACAGCTCCAAGGCAAGCTTTGGCCTGGGGTATTCACACTTTCACTGCTCAGTGTATAGCCCCAGGGCAGTCATTAACCCATATAGCAGGGTTCTTTGCAGGGCACTTTCCCAGCTCGGCCCTGCAGGCCTGAGTTGCTTGGGGGGGGGGAACGGGAAGGGGGGGGAACTCTTTCAGAGAGCACTCCAGTACCCCGATGCTCTTTGTAGCTGGTTGGTGGGACAGCTACCATACACCTATCACTGCTCTGCAGAGGAAGCTGGTTACCTCCTGGCCCTGAAGGCAGTCCCTACAGACTTTAGCAAAATGAGTAAAAAAATCAAAAGGACGATTGATAGCTTCTATACAGAAAGAGCAGCTTTTCAACCCCGAGGAGACTAATAGCAGACAGACTCCAGACAATTGTTGGTCCACAAAAGGCTTTCCTAGAAGAGACTATTAAAAACCTTAAAAGAGAACTAGAAAAAAATGGGGAAAGGAAAGAGAAGCTATGCAAGAGAGCAACATCTTCCTGAAGTGTGAATTGGAAAAGGTAAAAAACTCCCAAGAAGTACAGGGAAACAGAATTTGTGAATTGGAAAATGTTAAGAATTTCCAAGAAAGTAGGATTTGTAAATTGGAAAAAGAGAATAATTCACCAAAACAAAAAAAAAATAGTGAAATGGGAAAAAAGCAAAACAACTCATTTAAAAACTCAACTGGACATATAGAAAAAGAAGTTAAAAAAGCTAAGAAAATAACTCACTAAAAATCAGAACTGAACAAATAGAAATGACTGATTCATTGAGACATCAAGAATCTGTCAAGCAAAACCAAAAAAATGAGAGATTACAAAAAGTAAATAATCCAGCATAATAACACAGCTAATAAATTATAAAACCACAACTCAAACTCAAGTATTTTAATTTCCAAGCTAGTGCTCTTTCCACCATGCCATACTTTTATATATGGTCTTAATCTAATATACATATAGTTTTTTTCATATATACTTGATGACTTGGAAATGTAACAGAAACTACAAGTCTTCCTCCCTCAAGTCCTAAAGAAATTCATAGTTCTTTCCCTCTTCTTTAAGATGATATCTCTGAGTAATTTAAATAAGCCCAACCATGTCCCCAGGGGGAGAAATAATATGGAACATAATGGGATACTTCCTTCATTCCCTAAATTTGTTGAGATTGCTAGTGATAAATGGGGCAGCTAGGGGATGCCCAGGATAAGGCACCAGCCCTGGAATAAGGAAAACTTGAATTCAAATCTGGCCTCAGACACTTACTAGTTGTGTGACCCTGGGCAAGTCACTTAACCTTGTTTGCCTCATTTCCTCATCTGTAAAGTGAGCTGGAGAAGGAAATGGCAAACGACTCCAGTGTCTGCCAAGAAAACCCCAAATGAGGTAATCAATAGTCAGACATGATTGAAAAAACTGAACAACAACAAAATGATAAATGCACCACCCAGATGCCCTAGAAGAGAAATGATACAAATTATCAAACATCATCATGGGCCAAATGAAATTAGGAATAGGGAGACCATTTAGAATATTTCTTGCATTTGAAGCCAAGTATTATAGAATCTGCAGCAATAATGTGTAAAAAATGAAGAGATCCTGGTTTGGTGTTTTGTTTTTTGGACCAAAAAAAAATTATTCTACCATGTCAAAAATATAGAAATGTTTTGGTTTTTCCACCATAGAGCTGCAAAGGAGTCTCCTGAATCCAAACTCAGTGTTTCCCCTAGGGGAAAGGGAGAAAAATGGGGGGAAAATGACCCTGCTTTCTAAGTAGAAGAATTGCATGTGGAAAAAGGGACAGAATGGGATCCCATATGGAATCAGGTATTTGGTGTTGCAGGTGGAGAAACCAACAGGATGGGACAAAGAAAAAAAAAAATAGGGAGACAGAACCAAGATGATGGAGAAAAGGCCGGAAATTCCCTGAACTCTCTCCAGTTTCCCTCAGAAACAATTTCAAATTAAGAGTTTGAAGTCAAGTTGTTCTGATTCTAAGGCTCACATTCTATCCACTATACCACCTCTGCATAAAATAAAGAATCTAAATGCTAAATAATTCTAGTAACCAGTCTTGGTCTTGAAGATTAGATAGTGCATCCTCCTAAATTCACTGTAGTTCTAGTTAGCTGTGATAAGGTGTGAGAAAGTTGCAAAACCTGATAAAACCTAAGGCTATTTGGCCCTGGGAGTGCACAAACAATGCTCATCAATCTTGGCCAGTTGGTCAGTAAACTGTAGAACTCAGTGTTGGGAACTATCTCATCCCTATCATTCCTCAGTTGTACCTCTAAACCATAATATTAGCAGAGCAACCTAATCTTTGTTTCTCTTTCCTACAGTTGTCTTTTATCTCTGCCTTTTGCTAAACTCCTTTGGAAATTAACTGGCTATCAAGAAGTGTCATAAATCTTTGCCCCTTAATTTGGAGACTGAGTGTTCAAATTATTTCGCCATACCCAGGACACCAACCAGAGATACCTTAATCTTGTTGGGGTGTCTTTCTCCTCAACAGCAAGAAGGTGAAGGATTGTAGGAAGCAGAATATTTCCTGCATTGCCATTGTTATGCCCTGGATAAAATTATTATGGTCACCCCCCTTTCTTGCCATTAGGACTAGGAGAATTGAGTCAGGAAAAACCTTGCTGGAAAAATTCCCCCTCCTTTTGAGTATTGCCTCTACCCTCACTGTCTCCTGTCCTTAACCTTCTTATCTTGATCCTTATCCATCAGGATTAAGTTAAAATCTTTTCCTGGAATTATGGCATGTCTGCTCACCCAGTGTCCTCACCTCCCTTATCTGCCTTTGTTTCCCCTATAAGATTGTATATTCAGGTTATGTATTCTGTTTGCAAACCCTAGTTAGCTATATAAGTTCCCTGCCTCAGTTACTTGGAGGCAGAATGATTTTTGAATATGAGTTCCTTTCCCATCAAGTAGCCTAAAACTTTCTACATTAAAAAGATTAAAAACCAATCTCTGTCTTGTCTCAGTTTCTCTGGCAATACACCAGTTGTATTACTATATGGGTGGTAGAAAGAATATAATTGGGCATGGGAGGAATTGGAAGATATATATATATATATATATATATATTCAGAAATTATATATATATATATATAATTTCTGAATATATTCAATATATATATCAATACTTTTTTTTTAAAAAGATAAACCTGGAAAGATGGGTTAGGGCCAGATTGGAAGTGTTTTTTAGAGTATGACCTTTAGAGTAGTTTTTAGTCATTGGGAAGCCATTTAAATTATTTGAGCAAAAGGCTGACTTATCAGAGTTTCCTTTTAGGAAGATTTAATTGTTCAGTCTTTTCAGTTGTGTCCAAGTCTTCATGACCTTTTTGGAAGTTTTCTTGGCAGAGATAATAAACTGATTTGCCATTTCCTTCTCTGGCTCATTTTACAGATGAGGAAACTGAAGACGGTTAAGTGATTTGCCCAGTCATATTACTAGTAAGTGTTGTAATGCCAGAGAAACTGAAGGAAGATAGAGATTAGGTTTTTAATATTATAATTGTGGAGAATTTGGGCTAGCAAAAACTAGCTGTCAGAATGGGACTCTTGTGTGTAAGCATCCAGCAGCAAGCAATTAATTCCAGAGATTTTTTTAGGGCTCCAGCTATCAGGGAAACAAAGGCAAGGGAGGAGCAAAACACTGGGTGAGTAGAAATTCCAGGAATCATAACTCTAGTTCTGACAGGATGGGGATCAGGAAACAGCAAGTCTAGAGCAAGAGATAGTGAGCGATACCCAGGCATTTGAGATAAGCCATCTGGAGTTTTATGACTCTTTGGAATATGAGAGTGGCCAGAGTTTTGAGGTCCCCAATTTGCTCAGTCCCCCTGGGGCAAGGAAGTGAGGGGGTGGCCAAAACAATTCCACTCAGGGCATAATAATTCAGGGAAACTGAGGTATTAAAGTGTCTTAGTTCGGATTTGAACTTGGGTCAACCTCTTTCCACCTGTTCTCTCTTTGTGAGTGTGTCTCTTTGTTCTGTCTCTGTCTATAATCTCCAAGTATCATATAAATATAATCTATGATGTAGGATTTGGTACCTAAAGTTGGGATTTGGTCATATGAAGAATTCACAATGGCCATTCTCTTTGGCAAAAGGTAGATATATTTAGGCATATAGATTACAGACAAAATGAAGGGATACAATAGACACCAGAAATGGAAAACATGAAATGGAAAATATGTGGGAGAGCATATAAAAGACAAGTTCCTCAGTGGAACTCACAATTACCCAGTAGAAAGGAAGCTCCCCATGAGGTTGGGGCATGCCCTTAGCTGGCAGACTAAATCCTGAAAGGGACTTTGCACCCTCAAAGAGTTAGTTAGCTATAAGGAGGAGAAGTGGGGTTAGGAAGCCTAGTGGAGTTAGGGGAGATACTGTGTGGCATGGAAAAATGGAAGGGGAAAGATACCACAAGGCAGAGTGCTGTGGCAAGTTGACCCAAAGGAAAGTAGCAACCATGAAATGGACCACAAATAGGTTTTATAGGGTGATTTTTTTTCTGAGGCAATTGAGGTTAAGTGACTTGCCCAGGGTCAAACAGCTAGGAAGTGTTAAGTGTCTGAGACCAGATTTGAACTCAGGTCTTCATGACTTCAGGGTTGGTGCATTATTTACTATTTACTGGTGCCATTTAACTGCCCCATATAAGGAAAATTTAACCTCAGGGATATGAGACTGGTATTTCTACAGAGGGTAGGTCTCAGGAGTTTGACATTACTTGGATTTTAGATTGGACAGTATCCCCAAAAAGAGGGACCATAGAGCTAAACTAATCTGTATCAAAGCCTTCTACCTGCTTGCCCTGGGATCAGTTCCTCTACCCACCACACTGAACACTGAAGACCTCATTATCTCTGTCTCTGTCTTTGCCTCTATCTTTCTCTCTCTGTGTGTGTCTCTTTGTCTCTCTGTCTCTTTCTTCACTTTCTCCTTTCTCTCATAAATACAGAGATACATACTTACATACATGTGTGTATATATACATAATATATGGAATGGTATATAGTAAGCATTTGATAAATGTTTAGTTTAATGACTTACCCTCTAATTCTCAAAGTCCAATGGGAGATGTACCATGTAAACAAATATATAAAAATAAGCTATATACACAATAAATTGGAGATCAACAGGAGAAAGAAACTGTCATTCGGGGAGATCAGCAAAGGCTTTTTGCCAAAACTTAAATTTTACCTGAGACTTGAAGAAAGCCATGGAGTCCAGGAGGTAGAAAGAAGGAGAGAGAAAGTTTCACCTCTAAGTGAAAATGTCTCAGGTCCAGAGATTGAGTGTCTTTTGTGAGGAACAACATGAAGGTCAATGATACAGGATCAAAAATCACAGAGTATCAGGATGAGGTATTCAGGAAGGGACATTATAAGGTGTAAGAAGACAAGAAAGGTTGAAAGGTGCCAAGTGATGAATGACATTATAAGCTAAATAGAGGATTTTATGTTTGATCCTGGAGTTAATAGGGAGTCACTAGATATGATTAAATAGGAAGGTGCTATGGTTAGACCTATACTTTAGGAAGATCAATTGTGACAACAGATAGAGGATGACCTAGTGTCCATATGCCAGAGGAATAAATTTGAAGCAGGAACATTAACCAAAAAGCTAATATAAGGAGACTTAGTATATACTAGCAATTAGGTGGTAATAATATTCTAATTCTTCATGATCCCATTTGGGGTTTTCTTGGCAAAGATCCTGAAGTGGTTTGTCATTTCTTTCTGAGGCTCATTTTACAGGTGAGGAAACTGAGGCAAACAGGGTAAAGTTCATTTGTCTGGGATCACATAACTAGTAACTGTCAGAGGTCAGATTTGAACTCAGGAAGATGAGTGTTCTCCTGGTTTGCTATCTATTATGCTACTTGGCAACCTTAACTCCTACAAAAACAGCCAAAACTATTTGGAATGAAGAAGTTATGGTACAGACTAAGACAGTCTAACTTTGTTCCAGGTAAATTGCTCTGAAATTTAGCTTTGAGCTCTTTATGCATAAAGAATATAAAATTTGTTTTTAGGACTTTGGCAGAGTTCCTGGAGCCCAAGGGAACTTCTTTGCTGACTACTTTTAATTTTCTTGCCAATAGCTTTTACTTTTATAAACTATCTTGGGAACTGCTTTAACCTAGGTATATTTGTATATATTTTTTATTAAAGGGATTGGTTATATGAACCTTATGCTCTAAGTGATACCTTGAACATGGAACTGTGACCAGCACAAATATTAATCCACTCTGATATTTAAAAATGCTCTTAAAATCCAAATCCCAGACATTACAATTTATACTCTTTTATCATTTCTATTCCCAGTGTGGAAAGAGAAATTAGTTAGTAATGAACCTTTGCATGAAAAAATTTCTTAAAACCCAAGATGGTTATTAAAATCCTCTTTGCCTTTTCTTTTCTTCATACTAAATAAATTGGATTCCTTGACCATTCTCTTCGGTTCCCAAAGGATGCTCAGGAGCCAAAGGCAGCCTCAAAGAGGTTTTCCCTGGACCTCTGTCAGCCTTGACTGCCTTCCAATTTTTTATATCATTTTCACTTGTCTCCTCCTTAAGGTCTTTGCCAATTTCTCTAATGCTCTCAACAAAGCTGAAGAGCACTAAATTTCACACAATCAGCTAGAATGGACTTGTCCATAGCGAAAGAATCACCTTTAATCTCCATCTTGTTCTATTGTTGTGTGGGCATATGGGCATGTCAGCATATTACAGACTGAGCACACCCAGAGTACAATGGAATAGGGGGAAGATGCTGACTCTGTATTTTGAAGCTGATGGGTCAAATCCTTCCCTGACTACTTTGGCATTGGATTAGTGCCTAGTGCTGACAAAGTTGAGAGCATGTATTCATTCTCATTCCTTTGAACAGAGAAGGAGAGATCCACAACCACAGACTTCATTGCTAATACTGGTCAGCAAAAATAAATAAATATACCTCTCCTACATTTACTTTATCCTCATAACAATCTTGTAAAGGTAGACAATACAATATCCCTATCATATAGATAAGAAAACTAATTCTTAGCAACAGTGTCTTATCTAAGTTCACAAGGTTACTTGAGTATCCTACTTTCAAATCCAGAAGTTGTTTCCAAGTCTTAATTATTCATGCTGTTGATAGTAAAGAGGGGTTGGGTGCTACAAATCCTCCCTCACCTCCTTCTTCTTTTCCTCTAAAGAAGCTAATTTATCTGTATGGACAATTCTAGCTAAGGAAATTCCCTTTTCCAATGGATATCAGAGACTGTTTAGCAACCTATGATAGTAGAGAGTTTCCCAGGATATTCCCAGAAGTTAAATATTTAAGTCACCTGTTTCTAGAAGATTTCAAAATATCCATGACTTCATCGGGGTATACTAATGTGTATGTAACAATATCCACTGGAACTGCAGGCTCTCTCCAATGTCCTGTTCTTTTCTCTCTTTATACTCTTTTCCCTGAAAATCTCAACCTCTTTCAATTTTAGTTATTACCTTCATGGATAGAAGCTTCTTTCAGATTTATGTTTCAAGCTGAGTTCTATCCTTTAGTCTCTCTCCTGAATATCTCCATATCCTGCCAAAATTTTAAACTCAAGGATTTCAAAATCGACTTCAACTTCTTCCTAAAGCCTGCCATTCCTCATAAGGTCTGCATTTCTGTTGATAGTTCCACTAAATTCCTAGTCACCTAGTTTCATAACCTCCTATTTATCCTTGACTCATCTTCCACTTAGGTCCCATTACTTTACAGCTGTTGTCAATGTTGCCATCATATCTTTGAAGTACCCAACCCCTTACCTTCACTCACTGCATCACTAACCTAGATCAGGATTTTCCACCCTTCCCCAGACTGCTATAATAGTCTCTTAATTGATTTCTCTATTTCTAATTTCTTTCCTCTCTAAACCATTTGGATTCTTTGCATCCAAAGTAATCTTCCTAATATATAGGCTAATTACTCCTCTACTTTAAAACATTTAAAACTTACAAAATTAAGTTAAAAATCAATTGTTTGAATTCTAAGGTTTGAAACCATTTGTTTAAAGTCTGTCTGCCTATTTGACTTTTTACTATTTCCTCGAATACACTCAATACTATAATCAATCTAGATTACTTCCTATTTCTTGAATAAATCTTGCTCTCTCACACTTTCATCAGAATGTCCTCCATGCTTAGAGTCAACTTTGTCCACATCTCCACCTACTGAAATTCTCCTTATCCATAATGAGGATTGGACTTCTTTGATTTCCCCACTTAGAAATAAAAACTCCTTCCTTGAATTTCTTATGTCACACTTGACCTCTTCTAAGCTCTTGATAATTTCCTAAATTTATACTACATATTTATACATTTATACATTATACTACAAATTTATACATACATATCTCAAAACTTTCCGAAATTGTAATTCTCTTGTAGTACAACAGAAATTTCAGTTTAAATCCCACTCCTACTACTTCCTTCCTCTTTGACCTCAGGTGAGTTATTTTATCTCACCTTAGTGTTTTCATATTAAAAAATGAGATTCTGGGGGATAATCTCTAAGATACCTTCCACTCCTAAATCTTAAGAATTATGGAGGCAGAGACTGTAATTAACACATCTTTGTATTCACAACCCCTCATATATTGCTTAATAAATATCTACAGAATAGAACAGAAGAAATTATCTATATGAGTTTAATGTGACCAAAAATTTCATTACCTAATGTTGAATATTTGGTGACTAGTCTCTCCAAATTAAATTAGAGTGGCATTCCAACAATTGGTCATTTGCCAGTGGCTTACCGGGCCTATACATGAAGTCTTTTTTTTTTTTTTAATAAAGATTTTTATTTTTCAAAACATATGCATGGATAATTCAACATTAATCCTTGCACAATCTTGTGTTCCAATTTCCGGCTCCCTTCCCACACCCTCTCCTCTAGATGGCGAATAGTCTAATATTTGTTAACCTTGGTAGAAGTACATATACATGAAATCTTTCCAGAAATATGACAGTTTATGTATGTGCTTTTGGAAGTCCTGCTCCAGCGTCTCCATCCTGACCTATGGGTAGCCTGTGTTTTTGAAGATTATAGCAGCAGACGTGAAATGAATAGAACCAGGAGATCATTAACAACAATACTTCAACAACAATACTATATGATGATCAATTCTGATGGATGTGGCTCTCTTCAACAATGAGAGGATCCAAATTGTTCCAATTGATCTGTAATGAACAGAAACAGCTACACCCAGAGAAAGAACACTGGGAAATGAGTATGGTCCACACATAACATTTCCGCTCTTTCTGTTAATGTTTGCTTGCATTTTTGTTTTTTCCTTCTCGGATATTTTTACCTTCTTTCTAAATCCGATCTTTCCTGTGCAACAAGATAACTGTATAAATATGTATACATATATTGTATTTAACATATACTTTAACATATTTAACATGTATGGCACTATCTGCCTTTTAGGGGAGGGGGTGGGGGAAAGAGGGGAAAAGTTGGAAGAGAAGGTTTTGCAAGGGTCATTGTTGAAAAATTACCCATGCATATGTTTTGTACATAAAAAGCTAAATAAAAAATAAAATAAAAAAAGATTATACCAGCAGAATAATTTTAGCAAGCTACAAAGATTTTGAGATCAGCCAATTTACAGTCTATCTCTGTCATTTAAGGATCAGGGTGTAAGTACAGAAAAACTCACACTTGGTCCCCAGGTAATGGATTTTGTCAATCTGATTTCACAAAACAGCCTTCCACAAAAGGAGGAAACCCACCCTAATAATATTGATTTTTGAAAGTGAAGTTAAAATATTAGTGAGTATGTGTACTAAGATGTTCAGCAAATCCTGTCTTTTTATGCAAAAGGAAATTACCTCTTTGTCAAAATGATGCTGAATCTTAAGTTATTAGAGTACCAATTAGTGAGATTTTTATTTCCTTTCATCTTCTAGCCACCCATTTTAATGACACTGAGAATGATCTCCCCCCCCCCAAAAAAATACTGTAATGATTCTTTACCTTTTTCACTCATTAACATATAGTGATAGAAAAAAATTGCACAAAGAATAACATGAAATTTTTCCAGTTTTCTTCTTCTATCAATGACTAAATGAGCTTTCTAGAGAATTTTCTTTTACTATTAATTCAATAGTATTCTTGGTCTTTTAAATTTTAATTACCAATTTTTTCCTCTCTATTAGTAAAGCAATATGATGGCCACTAATATTTGCTTGGGTACTTGGCTATAAAAAGAGTACTCTTTGGCTGAGACTTCTTTCTCTAAAATAACTATCTTCCATTTCCCAACTCAGTACCTAGTATGATGCTCAACATCCAACAAGTTCATTATAAAGGTTGACTGTTTGACACATTATAGATATTAATTCTTTTAACACAGAAAGACACTGCTACCTTGTGAGTGATACGTTGGGCTCCAACATCACTGAGTGGCCTTGCTGCTATATCCCTATTTCCAATGGGAAATGAAGGTAAACCAATAGAAAGAAGCTTAGTGATTTACTAAGAATATGGCAGATTATAAACCAAATCTTTGAGTGTCTTAATATGTTCTTTACTTATCTAACCCAGTGGCAAGCTGGGTAATGCTTACTTGAAGCCACAGGGACAGATGACTTGAGCAAATTTCCCTCCTTTACTTTTCACAGAGATTCATA
This sequence comes from Sarcophilus harrisii, assembly GCF_902635505.1. Lineage (NCBI taxonomy): Eukaryota > Metazoa > Chordata > Mammalia > Dasyuromorphia > Dasyuridae > Sarcophilus > Sarcophilus harrisii. The sequence continues at coordinate 113,018,278 of NC_045427.1, read as the reverse complement.
TTGAATTCATTGCTCTGACCATTTTCTTAATATGGGAAATTAGGTTTTCCAGTAATTCATATCAAAACATATCCCAGTCTTGAGGAAAATTGATACTTAGAGAACAGCTAATCACAGAATTTAGTTATGGGTTTTCCCCAGAAAGTAGGAAAGTGTTTTTAAAAAGTTGCCCAGTGTTACAAACATGAATCTCATATGGAATAAGCAGTTTATTTTCACATATAATATGAAATTCTAAGTAATAATGACTTTTAGAGTGATTAGGAAAGAATCCAGTGACTAACACAGTAAATTTGTAGGTCAATGTTCACACCTCCTTAGGGTACCAAAAATCTTCAAGATTACTAATAAGCTATTTAACATTTCACTATCAGTTAATGTAGTTTAATCAAATATTTCATAGCATTTTCTTTCCAGTAACCTAACCTAACTCTCTTTATGATGACTCTTTTTTTTTTGCCCACAATCTGGTTCTGTTGCTACATCTGCAATTGCTCCAATAATCACCCCTATTTCTCTTCAGATTTTACGTGATTTCAGTGGTCACAAGGTCCACTTTTTTCTTTTTAAATAATTAAAGAATTCCCCCCCTCAATGTTGAGTCGATTTTTAACATTCATTTAAAAATTTTTTTGAGTTCTAAATTCTTTCCCTCCATTGCTTCTCTTATCCTTCATTGAAACAATAATATATGTGTAAAATCATTTAAAATATATTTCCATATTAATAATTCATGAAAGAAAATGAGCCAAAAGAAAGAAAAAAAAAGAATGGAGAAAGACAGAGAGACAGAGAGAGAGAGAGAGAGAGAGAGAGAGAGAAATGGAGAGAGATGGAAAGAGAGAGACAGACAGACAGACAGACATAGAGAGAGACAGAGAGAGAGACAGACAGACACAGAGAGACAGAGAGACTACATTAAATTCAATAGGCAATAGTAATAATAATAATCTGTACATATATAAATATATAATTTAAAAGTAGAAAAAGAATTAGGAGTAATAAACAAAATAAGCAAGAATCAGAAGCAATATAAAGAAATAAAGCTCAGAATTTGATAAATCCAAGAACATACATTACTATAGTCAGCATTCCAAAAACAAAATTTAAAATTAAAAGCTGCCAGGAAAACTGTAAAACAGTTTGGCAGAAGTTAAGTTTGTATTAGCACCTTACTTCAAAAATCAAAATAAGTTCCAAATGGATATGCAACCTAAACATAAAAGGTCATGTTCTTTTTGCTGTTGTTGTTATATTTTAACAAAGAACAAGATCAACTATATTTTACAACCCTGGTTGGGATAATTCTTTACAAAGAACAAAATTCTAATTAAAGATTAGTCAGTCACACAAGACAAAATAGAGAATTTCAAAGACATAAAATTTTTAAAGTTTGGCACAAATAAAATGAATGCTTTTGTTGTAGAAGTAGAAGTAGAACAAAAAAACAAAAGAAGACTAGTAATCATAAAGTGGAGGCAAAAATCTTTGCATCAAATATTGATGATAAATGTTGATATACAAAACACAGATAATTTACTTAAATATAAAACCAAGAGCCATTTCAATAGCCATTGTAATATATACATATGTGTGTATATGGATCCATAGTTTTCAACAGAATTATAAACTATAAATAGCTATATGTAAAAGTGAAACAAGTCACTAACAAGTAGAAAAATACAAATTAAAACAAGGTTGAGATTTTACTTCATACTTATTAAATTCTCAAAAATGACAAAATGGAAATAGTCAATTTTTATAATGTTCAAAAATAAGCATAATAACACAAAAGTGAAGAGCCTAATGAATTGTTTCAACTATTTGGAATTTAATTTGTTTTCACCTGTGTTTATGATTTTTCTTTTCTTGAAAAGAAACTCTTTGACTAATCCTCCTGTCTCTCTCACTAACCATGTAATAATCAGTGGTCATTTAGGAGAAAACTATCCTTATCAACATTTTCATGCTCTTTCATCCTTATCTACTTCAATCCTGCCCTACCTGTGTCCCAACTAAACCCCTCCACTGTCCATTTTTACAGTAAGCAATCTCTTCTTCATCCTAAATATCTTTTTATCACATTCTTTCCAGCTATTACCCCTTCAAGAGACCTGGTTGTGACTAACAACATTTCACTTCCATGTATCCTCTCTAACACTGGCTGCACCTTCTCTCACTTTTCTCTTCATGCTGGTCATGGAGACAATCAAAAAAATCCCTCTCCCTTGTCACTTCCCAACTCTTTCTTTACCTACTTCTTTATTTCCTTCTTTGAAGAAATCAAGAATACCAAATATAGAATGTATTTGTTGCTTTACAACTGGGGGGTGTTCAATATGCTTTTTATACCAGTGAGCAGTACAACTGAAATATGATTTAATTATGAAGAATATTTAAGTATGAAGAAACCTCAGAAGCCATCTAGTTCAACCATGCATAAAAAAGAATGTCTTCTAAAATATACCCAACAAGTCATCAGTCAGTTTCTGCTGGAAATTCTCTCAGTGAGAAGAACTTGCTACTTCCAGAGATCACCTTTTAGATAGATTTATTTATTAAGGTCAACTTGACATCATCCTTATTGAAATGTGTTCTCATTATTCTTTGTTCTGCCCATTAAGGTCAAGTAGAACAACTATAATATCTCTTCCATGTGGTAATCTTTCAAATAGGGTAAAACCACTATCATGGTCCCCAACTCTTCTCTTTTGAACACCATTTCCTTCAGTCAGTCTTCATATAACAAGGGACTCAAAATTTTTCATTATCTGATTGCCCTTATTTTGGACTCTCTACCATTATCACTGACTTTTCTAAAATGCAATGACCAAAACCATGGTTTTTGTTTTTGGGCATTGCATTTTAGAAAAGTCAGACATAGTCTGACTAGAGATTATCACACATCTAGTCCCAAATATTATATCTTTTACAACATGAAATTATCTTAGCTTTCTTGTCTATCTTATCGTTCTCTTAGCTCATATGAGTTTGAAGGTCACAAAAAACATCAAGATCATTTGGGCCAAATAGCCACACCTTGCTAATTTTATATTTAGGGAATTTTTTTCTTAAACACAAATGTAAAACTTCACATTTATCTCAAGTAAATTTTATACTATTCCATTTAGTCCAATAATGTAATATCTATCAAAATCCATTTCATCTGTGAATCTGTCATTTAAACTATTAGGTCTCTTCTCTCAATTTTGTGTCACCTGGGGGGGCAGATATCAGATGGCAGAGTGAAGCCAAGAAGGAGTTCAAGCTTTCCCAGTTTCCCTCAAAAACCACATGAAAGCAAGCCTCTGAACAGAGTCTGAAATGACAGAATTTACAAAGAGATGGAACAAAACTATTTTCTAGCTCAAGATAGATTGAAAGGACTGCAAGAAACATAAGTCTTGCTGGGGTAAAGGGGGTTCTCAGACCAGCTCAGATGGTATAGGGAAAAGGCAGTGAGAGGATCTTAAGCATGTCAGATCAGCAGATTAGTGGGGTATTCTCAAGTCACAGAACAGAAGGCAAATTACCAGCTTGAGAAATCAGGCAACAACAGGTGGAACTAGGTTGGGCTATCCTCTGTGTGAGTAGGACACCAAACACAAGGGGCCCTTATGCACAAGAAGTTTGGGACAAAGTCCCCTGTACATCAGGAACAGAGCTTTATCTTAATCATAAAACAGGAAAAAAGGATGGAAGGAAGAAGGAAGGAGGGAAAGAAAGAAAAGAAAAGAAAAAGAAAGGAAGGAAGGAAGGAGGGAAGGAAGGAGGGAAGGAAGGAGGGAAGGAAGGAAGGAAGGAAGGAAGGAAGGAAGGAAGGAAGGAAGGAAGGAAGGAAGGAAGGAAGGAAGGAAGGAAGAAAGAAAGAAAGAAAGAAAGAAAGAAAGAAAGAAAGAAAGAAAGAAAGAAAAAAGAAAGGAAGGAAGGAAGGAAGGAAGGAAGGAAGGAAGAAAGAAAGGAAGGAAGAAAAAAAAGAAAGAAAGAGCGAAACAAAGAAAGAAAGAAAGAAAGAAGAAGAAGGAAAGGAAGGAAGGAAAGAAGGAAGCAAGGAAGGAAGAAAGGAAGGAAAGGAAGGAAGGAAGGAAGGAAGGAAGGAAGGAAAGAAAGAAGAAAGGAAGGAAGGAAGGAAAAGAGGAAAGAAGGAAGGAAGGAAGAGAGGAAGGAAGGAAAAGTTGATCATATCTACACCATATCTGTATACCTATACCAAAACTACCAGAAATCATATGAAAATCTCAATACATGCATAAAAAGATTTTGATAAAATATACTATTCCTATTAAAAATACTAGAAATTGTTTTTTTTCATGGTTTTCCCATTTCTTCTAATTTTCCTCTCCCAACACAATTCATGTGGAAATATATAAAAAATGAATATATACATATAACCAAAAAATGTGCTTTACATGTAAACTGGGGAAATTTAAAATATAACAAAATTTGCATTAACTGCATATCTTATAAGAATGTCACCTCATCCATACCTTTGTTCAAGTCATTTGCCCATAAAAAGTTTTTTTTTTAATTGATGCACAACTGTACAGAAGCGTCTCTCCCTAAAGTGAAGTACTCCCACAATAAATGCATTAACTTCCAACAGCTGTGCCACTCCAACTGTGCCACATATGACTGATTCCTCTGGAATAGAATCTGAAATTTCAGCAAACCACAGAGGAAATTAATCTTTAATGAACTTGTGATGATAATAATTAGCTGTATACTAGATTCTAGGTTCTCATGTCAGACTGACTTCCAAACCTAATTATTTTTGCATAACATTTGTTTTTTAAGATTTTAGAGTTCTAGGTTCTCTCCCTTATCCTCACTGAAAACCACATGTGAAGTTATTCAAAACGTCCATAAAAGTCAAGTTGTGAAAGAAAACAGATCTCCCACCCTAATGAAAATAAAATCCCTCAAGAAAAATTAAGTTAAAAGAGAGGAGAGACAGAGAGATAGAGAGAGACAGAGACAGAGAGAGAGAGACAGAGAGAAAGAGAGACAGAGACACACATACACAGAGAGAGAGAAAGAGAGAGAGAGAGAGAGAGAGAGAGAGAGAGAGAGAGAGAGAGAGAGAGAGAGAGAGAGAGAGAGGGGTATGGACAGGAATTTTCATCATAAGTCCTTCAGAGTAGTTATTAATTTTCACTAAAATTAATTTTGTTGCAAGTGATGAAACTGGAACAGAGCTATTACAAGGAAGCAGAAACCTGAGACAAAACTACTATAACATTCAGATCCTTATCTGATAACATACAAATGTTTGAACAATCAGAAGTCCAGAAATAAGAAACTTTTTTCCTTATTTCTGTGAATATCCAGGGCAACCAGCCCTGATCAGATTAGTATTCACCAGGGTCACCAACAAAAAGGTGTCATGACAGCAATATAGGATGAATGTGTGACTTTTATCATCTTGGGAAATTCTCTTTGTGGGTATTCTTTCTACTACCACATATAACAGCCCATCTCTTACTTAATGGGCCAGTCTTAGGAAGTTACCTGAGGCATATAGCAGTTGAAAAACTTACTGATGGCCAGAGTCAGAGGCAAACTTGGAACCCAGGTCTCCTGACTCTAAGCCCACTCGATCAAAAAGCATTTATCAAATGCCTATCATATACAAAATACTGTATTAAATTCTATTGACAGAAAGACAAAAATGAGAATCCCTCCCTATTAGAAGCTTATGTTCTAAATGGGGAGGAAGCTTATGTTCTAAAAGGGAAAAATAAGTATGTACAAAATACATATAATTAAACATGAGGTACTTTCAGGGAAGAAGCTCTAAGAACTGGGGTGATCTAGAAAAGCTTTTTGTAGGAGGTGCCATTGGAGCTGAGCTTGGAAATTAGTTAACAGGTGTTTATTAAAGGCCTAGCACCATGCTAAGAGTGGACAGTAGGAGGGGAAGATAGGGTTTCTAATTAGGAGAAAATCTAGAACTCAAAAATCTTAAAAAACAAATGTTATGCAAAAATAATTGCCCCTGTTGAGGTCTCATGGTCTCATGCAAAAAAGTAAAACTGTCACTGATATGAAAATTTTTTTCTTCTGCTATTGGCAAACAAGGGGACTAATTAGCCCATTGTTAATGTAATTTCAGGATTTTTAAAGGATATAATTAACACAATGCATACATGCATTATTTTCTATTTTTGTCTGCACCCAGGTTATCACTAATACTCTGAAGCATCTCATGTGGACCTGGGTCTAGAGATTGACCATATACAGGGAATCTTTCCTAATCCCCCCCTCAATGCTCATGTCTTCTCTCTGTTGATTATTAAGTCAATCTTTTCTAAAACCTTTCCTTTGCATAGGTGGCATATTATCTCCCCTACTGGACTGTAAGTTTCTTGAGAGCAGGGACTATAATTTGCCTTTCTTTGTATCCCTAGCACTTAGTATAGTTCCTGGAACATAGCAGGTGCTTAACAAATATTTATTAAGAGAATAACTTCTGATTATGGTAAAGCAAATAACCCATAATAAATCCTCTACAAGCAAAAGAAGATGAAGAGTCTGGTCACATTAGATTTAGAGAAAAGAAAACGTTAAGGGTTTGGATATGAATTTATTTCATTTTTAAAAATTGGAATTGGTGTAATTTAAAATTGAACTTTAACTGTTTTCCTGTCTACAAAAATCTTTATGATTCAGCATACATAGAACAAGTCACAGATGATAGATAGCATGCCAAAATATTTAAACTGCAAGATAATGCCACTTGGGTAACAATTCTGTTGTTTTCAATAGCACTCACTAGAAATCTTGGGATTGGACTAGATTAAATTCATATTCCTATAGCTACCCTTTTATGTACCTATATTCCTGAGGAAGTGTATAATATTTTAACTATACCAGAAAGGTTCTTTTGGGCTTCAAACTCATCATTCTATCCATGAAACTGAGGGAAGAAATAAGAAAAACATGAAAGGTCTGAAAAACAGTTATTGCCTTGCCCCTTGGAATAATCAAGGAAATTAATTTAGACACTGCTTGATCGTTATGTTAATTGACTGTTATGCAGTATAGAACAGCTAGGTGGCACAGTGGACAGAGCACTGGTCTGGAATCAGGAAAACTCATTTTCAAATATGACCCCAGATCCATACTAGCTCTGTGATCTTGGTCAAGTCATTAACCCTCTTTGTCTCAGTTTCTCATCTGTAAAATGAAATGGCAAATCACCCAGATTCTTTGCCCCCACCCACCCCCAAAAAAATCCCAACTGGTTAAAAAGAGTAAACAGTCACTGAACAACAAATAGTGTGGAGACAATTTAGAAGAGCATTCATCTGAAACTAAAACATCTAGGTGTTTGGAATAAAAAAAAATACCTGTTTTCTAATAGTTGTGAAGCAACCTCATAATCACTCATGAAGAGAGCAGGAAGCATGAGTCCCATAGATTTAAAAGCAAAATAGGAAGATAAGTGTTGGTTTAGGGATCTGTGATAAAGCATCATAGGATCCAACACCCTCTTCTGAATTTTTTTGGTACGGAAAGGAAATTACTACCCTTGGCAGTAATAAGCAGAAAAGACATTTGACAGTCTGGCCTTTCCTTGGGCAAAAGCTCACCAGTATATACTAAGGTTAGGCATGGGTACTCTGTGGCTACTCCAAGCAGGATGCCCTTTACAACCTCAGCAATCCAGGTGCTGCATGAAACTGGAACTAGTATGATTTAAAAACAGAAGCAGATCCACTTGTTATTTCTACCACTGGCATTGGAGGCCCACCAGATACAGCAGCAAAATCTGTTAAGAAAATTAGAGCCAAAATTCTGCCACCTGATTTCTTTTCTCATCTGAGACTGATCAAGCTAAACCAGACGTATTACTCATTGACTTGCAAATTGCACTTCTCAAATTAGATGGTTCAGGAGAAAAGTTTCTGAGACTTCAACACAAAATATTACCAATGTTCATTCAGGAACTTTAATTGAAAATTCTGAACCCTCACTTATTCAGTCAACACTACCTCTTGTACAATCTGCTCTTAAAATTCCAATATTACATCTGGAATATTTAGCTGTCCAGTTTCAGGAGATTCTTGGCCAGGAGCAATGCCAAGTATCTTTTTACTCTAGTGGATAATTTTCCAGGTTCCCATTTCAAAGGTCATTCAACATAAAAACCACTCTGCTGTTAGAACTGGACATTTCAAATACAACATTTTCCTACTAAGCTGGAGATTTCTTCAATATCATTTGTCCTAATGATGCTTCAAATGTAAAGGAATTATTTTAAAGACTACAGACTTCAGAGAAAAAAGAATATTGTATTATATTGAAAATTAAAGAAAACAAAAAAGAAAGGAGCAGCCATACCATACCATATTCCTGAAAGAGTTTATCTTCAATTCCTTTTTACTTGGTGCCTTGAAGTATAAGCAATTCCTGAAAAGGTATTTTTGTGAGTCCTTGTGGAATATAACAGTGATAATACAAAAAAGTGAATTTTACAAGAGCTTTGCAGCAAACAAGGGATTTATGACTAATCATCTCATAAGACTCTTATGTCTGCTTGTTAGACTTACTCCATGTTTTTCTAACTTTTAGGCAAACTCAATCTGCTGCTAGGATATCTTTCCAAGGTAAATTGAGGCACAAATTTTCAGGCATGATTCATTTATTAGCAAAGCTAGCAATTACCAATAAATTGAATGTTTCTCCAGTAGCCAAGGATAAACTGAGGGATTTGCAGAGAGCATTTTTCTATCAATAAAGAGAAACTAATCAAAAAATTAAATGTGTTTGTTTATGAGACTAAGATTCATGATAGTGATGCATAATCTTAGGATTTACCAAAATAATAAGTATATAACAAGTATATAAGAAGTATAACAAGAATAGAGAAGTAGGTCATTTGTAACATAAAGGCTGTAGGCATTCCCAACTCCATGTGACTTTAATTAAATCAAAACTCAATTTTATTGTTGGGTTGGGTATCCAAGATTAAAGAAGCAATGCATTGATATACTATGAGAACATCTTGGAGTGTTTGTAAGTTTTCATGAGTCTAAATGAGGAATTAATTTACATGCAAACAGGGAAAATACACTCAGAGAATGGGAAGGTTTATAAACAAGCGACTTAGGCTCAGGAGAAGCCTCACTCTAACAATTTGGTAGGTCTCAACTTTTACAACTTAACTTAAACAAGCTAGCTTAAAAAGAAAATCTTTTTTTGTTAGTTCCTCTATGGCAATGCAAATGCCATAGAGAGAAATGCAAATTGAGAATCTATATAATCATCCATAGAGGAACTGATAAAAAAATTAATTTCTTTCTGTAGTCTTTCTTTTATTAAAATATAATAATGCTATTAAAATTTATAGTTTAATATCAAAGCATGTAAGATATTTTTGATTTTAAAAAATAAAAGGTCTATTATAAAATCTACCTAAAAAATCAATGACTTTTAAAAATAATTTTTACCATGAATTTTCCTTGAAAGAACTAGTCAAGCATTCCCAGATAGAAAAGTGGCAAAAAAAAGTAAATAAATTCTTCTCAAAAGAATTTAAAGCCATCAGTTATTTGAATGAATGTTATTCCAGATAACTAAAAAGAAGAGAAATACTACTCAGGAAAACTGTGAGTTTGCTTTACCCCTTTGTCACAGCAAAGTGACAAAGATGATAAAGAATGTGACTATTGGAAATATGTACAATAATCACAATAATGTAAATGGGAGAAAAACCAGCAACAAAACAATTAAAATAAAATGATTCAAAATTTTAATGACTAAGCATTATCTCTCTCCATAGAGATGAAAAAAAAAAACAACTAATTTCCTACTTCATTACAGAGATGGGGATTTATTTTGGAAAATAGAATATTATGTCAGACTTTCTCCACCCTCTAACCTCCAATATTATGGGAAGTATCTCCTTACTTTTTGCCTTGGAAGTTGGTTTTATGGAAAGAGGAGGGAAGGAGTTTATCTTGAGAAATATAGGTGATATGAAAACAAAATATCAGTAAAATGTTTTCAACAAAACTCACAAAAACAGAAATGACATTTAAAACCATTTCACAGAATTACAGAATTTCAGAGTTGAAAGTAACATTGACCTTAATAAAGCAGTAAGTGATATCTGCCCAGAGCCTGGCAATAAAGATGGATTTGGAGGTGACAAAAAAGGAAGAGGTTTGCTACAAATAATAATGAGTATGATGGGAATTCAAAGATGAACAAATACTTCTAATTATTTATCTACCCTTATCCATTGGATGGATGAGTGATCCAGTTTATTTCTGATTTGGGATGTTGTTATACTTTGGTCTTGATGTCTCTTAGTAAATATTCCTCTATAAAAGCTAATTGATGTTAATTGGTATTGACTAAAAATTAATTCATTGATTGATAATGGAAGGAATAGTTCATATAGCCTGATGAACAATAATATGGGGAGGAGGGCATTCCTTTAGGGTTATCCCTATAACCCCAAGGGGAGATATAGTAGTTGAATTCTAAAGAACTGACCAGGTAGTCAAATTGTGAATTGGGAGAATTCTGTCTATGCAGAAGGGCACATAAGGCTTTCTACCATTTTGCATCCCATGTTTCAGCCTTGTCTCACATTACCCTCCACCTCACTCCTGTATGCTCTAGTAAAACCATCATACTTTCTGCCTCCCCCTCTCATCACATATAAACATACCTGCACTTTCCTTGACTCCAATCTTAGATCATGCGATTCACTATGTCTGAAATATTCTCCTTGTCCCTCTTCTTGGTGAATTCCTATTCATCCTTTAAAACCTAGGTCAAATGCCATCATGAAGCTCTGCATTGGTAATATTCCCCTCACACATCACGTATCACTTCATTTTACAACTCTGGTATTTATTACATGGCATATGATTATTAGCCCTCTGTAATTCTGTAAATTCCATGAGGACAGAGACTCTTTCTTTTATAAACTTTATATCTTCAAGTTTGGTGCTTTCTACTCAAAACGTAATTTTTCTTAAGTGAATGAAAAGGAAAAAAGAAGCCAGAAAAAGATAACAGACTGAGATAATAAGGAGAAATCCAGGAACTAGAGGTCACAATGAGAACAGATCAGGTATGAGAGAAGAAAAAAAGGAAAACATTATGATCTGAGATGAGTATTTCAGAGTTTCTGGGAGTGATAATTGTTTTAGGTAATGATAAATTTTGAGATGTGGCCAGCCCTTTGAAAGTTAAAGCAGAATAGATATGTTCTCCTTGAGCCTTACTAAGTCACCCCTGCTTACGTACAGATTCAGTTGTTCAGATTCATCAATTACACTTTCACAAGGACTTTTTATTATAGGTCCCAGACATAAAAGAAGAGGAGATAAAATGACATCCACACAGCTAACAGCCAGACTTTTGTTCTCATTTGTTACATACCCACTTGGGAAATCAGGGCTAAGTGAAGAGGGAAAATGGACTGTGTTCAGCTCAGGCTGAAAAATCTTTTTCTCCATTGTGGATATTTTCAGAATCTGTCAGACATTAAATCAATACAATTAAAGGAAAGGACCAACTTAACTCCAGATAAAGTGACCTCATACTTAATCTAGATGTCTAGGATTTTGGCATTTAGAACCCAGCTCTCCCCATTCAACCATAGACAAATGTCTGAAGCAAGCCAGTTACTCACCAGGCATTTAATTTAACCCTTATCTGCAAGAACATCTTCCTGATTGGAGCTGGAAGCTAGAATGAACTGGGGAGCAGGAACCAACTCCAATCTTCAAGTTTCCATCGATGATCAAACATAAAGTTCACTATGCTGAGTTTTAAATGTTTACAACCCAATTCATTAATTAAAAAGACTGGCTAGGACCTAGACATCAAAGATATTTTCTCTTTATGGCAAGGCACATATTAAATTTCACACATCACATACCTTTCATTGATCTTTCTCTCTCCTTGCTTGCTTGCTCTAAGTACCGAGGATTTGGTTTAAACCACTTATCCTCACAAGGGAGTAATAGTAATCACTGCTTTTGCCACAGTCTAGTTGGACCTCAATCATCTATCTTTAGAGATGGCACAAGCAAGTGAGATTTCAATTAAGTGTAGCAGTGGTATTCAGAAATAAATCACGAGTGTCTTAAAAGCATAATAAAGTTGGACATTTAAAAAGTAGATTTCCAAAGAAGGTTAAAAAATATTCCAAATAATGAGGATGATGATGGTCAGGATCTTTTTCTGCCCGTGTCACAGATGTACTCCATGCAGCCTTTTCTTTGGCCATGTCAGATCTGCATGAAAATTACCTTCAAAGCACTTAAGAGATAGTGCTCATAAAAAAGATCACGAGCGCAAACACAGACCATAATGAAATTCAATATAATTTGATGACTCAATGACTTCATAAATGTGAGTACTTTTTCCATAATTGCATGTTGTATGCAGGAGTGTATTAGAGCCAGCTCAAACTTGCTGGTGAAAGTCAATTGTTAAATTTTCAGTAAGAGAATTTACACCTTGAAAATCAACAAATGCTACAAATCTGGACTTGATTTATTGTTTTATTGGATGACTAGATTTCAGAATGTGGTGGATAACATGCTAATTAAGATTCAGTTTAAAAGTATGTAGTGGATGTTTTTTTTTTTTTCTCAGAGAACCAATTGTTAAATATCTGTCAGCATACTGATAATCACATACTACCTTTGGTTTCTCAACCTGACTAACTCTTATCTATATTTCTATATGAATCTTTCATAGGGGAACTATCTAATGAATTAGAAGCTTTCTTTTAGTCTTTTAATATTAGGAATATCAAATACTAAAGTTACCTATCTGTTGTCTTACACTCTTGTTACATGATTAGCCCATTTCCCTGTATAGCTCTTTTGCACATCATCATTAGCAATATATTGCTATTCTGTTTGTACCTTAACAATTATGCTTCCTCCATTGTGAATTTCTTCTATATGAATCTGGAAAGGTCAAAGATACATGTACTGGAAGTTTAACTCAAAAAATTGCTCCAAAAATCTAAGTAATCTGATTTCTTAATCTACTTAGTTTTTGCTAAACTATTTGACTGATGACTTTTGAGGCCTTGTAATATTTCAGGATTCAGTGTAATTGGTACAATGTTATATGACAACAGAAACATTTAAAGCAGCTATATAGTTCAGTAAATAGAACATTAGACTATAGACAGAAAAACCTGAGTTCAAATCCAACATTAGACACTTACTAGTTATGTAACACAAAGTAAGTCATTTAATCATCTGTCTGACAATTTCCTCAATGGTAAAAGGTGAATAGCACTTACTTTCCAGGGTTCTGTGAAGATTAAATGAAATATTTATAAAGTGCTGTGCATGGTGCCTAGCACAAAGTAGGCACGTTATAAATGTTTGTTCCTTTTCCTCCTTTCCCTTCTGAAGAAAATAATCATTTCTAGAACATACTTCTTTTATTTGTCATTTATAAAGGACATCTTCTATGATACTGATAATCACCTTTGGTGAATATATCTTTTCCTATTTAGAAAGCACTGAATAATGGCAAAAAAAGAACCGAGTTTGAATCTTGATACTAACATTTGTTAAATGCATAACCAAATCATTTTACCTCTGTGAACTTCAGAGGGGATGAAGTTATTGAGGGAAGGAAAAAAATACTTTGTGAACCTTAAAGCATTATAAACATGTGAGTTATGGTGCTAATGCTCAAAGGGAGGATTACTGAATAAGGTTATCTTTATTGCATCCACTACAAAATCTGATATGAATTTGACATACAAATGGTAGACATGTTATCTGAGTAGAGCTTAAACAATTGTGAAAATGAATTATCACTTAAAATTAATTTATGCTCAAATTTGGGACAACACCCATGATGTCACAAGACCTCAGTAAAAATGAAGAATATGAATGAGAACAATGAATTTTCTTGAAAATAGATATTATTAATACTGCAGTTCTTATCATGTGAGTGCCCACAAAATCATTTGATAATAAACCAATTTGGGAACCACTGGTATAATGGAAAGTTGAAGTCAGGAAAGCAATTTGAATGTTGCAGTCTACCCCAAATAGCAGACTCATTGTACAAAGTCAGTTATATAAATTCTCTGAGCTTTAGTAAAAAGGAAGCCTTTTCAGGTAAGGATTTAATATTCTATGAATGCAGCTCTGAAATTTGTGATTCTTTGAATAGAAAATAAATCACTCCTTGAGGAAAATAAATCCCAAGGAATCCCTTTGACTGGCATTCAGAGCTCAATAGTATAGGATTTCAGAATCACAGATTTAGAAGCTGGAAGAGCCCATAAAGATTATCAAATTCAAATGCCTCATTTTATAGATGAAGATTTAAGGCCAGGTGAGACTAAGTAACTTGCCTAAAGTTACAAGTAGTAAATAACAGAATGTAGATTTGAACTCATATCTTCAAACTTCTCACCCAAAACTCTCTCCAATGTACCAGGATGTTATTCAAGAGAAGTTGCCCTACACTTAACACCATGCTTTAACTGCCTTTCTTTCTTAGAAGGTACCTTCTAAAACTGAAATATCCCGCCATTCTTGCTCCCCTATTTCCATTGGTGAGTGCCTTCTTGTGAGGAGGATCTGAGCCTCCAATCCTTCATTTCCCTCTTGATTTTTTTTCTTGTTCTCTGTACTTCTCTACCATTTCCTACCCACTCTCACCCCTCTCTTTTCAATTCCCTTTTATGTGTGCTTTCTTTCACTAAAACATAAATTCTTTAAAGTCAGGAGATAACTTTCTTTTTTGCTTGTATATGTATTCCCAACAGTTAGCAGCATTTAACACTGCCTAGCATGTAGTGAACAATTGGTAAATTCTTATTGTCCACTTGCCTACCTAAGTGGGGCATTAAAAAAGGCTTTTAGCATATAATATGGGTCTTGAGGAAAGAAGAGAAGGATTTCATCAGAGATGAGATGAGAGCTCATTTTAGTCATTGATGATAGCTTACTTAAATGCTCACAAAAAGAAGATAAGATAAAGTGAGGCAACCACTAGTAATTTAACTTGTCCAGAATGTTAGGTAAGTGAAAAGTCATCCATCTATTTACTTATATTCTACTGAGAAGCTGAGTCCTAAAATCCCTCTTATGTTTTTCCAGCAAAAAATGACCATCCCAAACCCTTCAACTTTTTACAGAACCAGATATATATAAATATAAGGTGACTCTGTGGGTAAAATGCTGAACTTAGAGCAAGGAAGACCTGGATTCAAAACTTGTGTCATATATTTCCTAGCAGCATAATCCTCATAAAGTCTTTTAATCACTTTTCAGTCTTGGTTTCTTCAACTTTAAAATGCTACATTAAATGTCAGATTCTATTATTAATTCATAGGTTTGAAAGATTTCAGAGAAACCTGTTCAAGTTTTCAAAACCACTGGAAAAGATAGATTACAAATTTCTCTTAGGTCACTTGCCTCATTTCCACATAAATTATTTTCTCTCTCCAACTGGGGGACTTCTTTAATGTTTAAAAAGATTTTGAATGACATGTCCTAAGTCTTCGTTTTGGTTCAGATCTTTTTTGGATTTTATGTTTTTATTAAAGAAGTTGAAGGCAAGAAAATTGTTTTCCCCACCAAGGAATGAAGCAAAAGGGGAAGAATGGTATTGTAGACACTTATGGAGGAGTCATTCAATGACAAAGTATCTGCCTGGGACTGCTAATTTTGACTTTTTTTTTTTTTTTGCAGCTCACAAAATCAAGTTGAAGCACTTCTACAGCTTCCTCTTCCCACACCCCTCCCACTTCTAAATCCATCTGCTCATTCCTTACAGATCACCATGACTTCTCTTAAAAATATTTATAAATAACGTGCCAAAAACAATACCTTGTCAATCTGCAAGCTGGCATTACCATGTGTGTATTTGGAGAGAGGTGAGGGAAGGCAGCAGATTCTTTTAGGAGACCAAAAAACAAAACAAAAAAAAAAAAACAAAAACAGTCAGAATCAAAAACTGAGGGTCTAATTTCTGCTAATTCCCTACTTTGTGTTATTTTAGAACCCTAAGAAAATTATTTCAGCTCTCTAAGCCTATTTCCTCATCTATAAAATGAAGGAGCTAGACTAGATAGTCTCTATGATTCACAATCGGTTTACATTGGATGATGTTACATGCTAGTGACTTGAAATACATTCTACTCTGGCTGTGTTGCTAAAATGAGAAGAGGACACTAAAAGCAGATAGAGCTTTGTACATTACCTCCTCCCTGCCTGGGATACAGTATTAATAAGGTCAAGTATTTCCAAGAACTGAGATAAAGCTTCACATCCTGTTCATTTAACCAATTTATTAAAAAATATTCACCAATATAGAAAGAGTAGATATAGACACAAGCATTCTCTTTTCACTGATACCTACCAGATCCCCATCTTTATCTGATCCAGCATAATCAAGAAACACATGTAACTGTTCCCAGGAATTTGGTCCTATTGAAACATAACCCAATCACCAGATGGTTTACCACTAGCTGTTGGGAGTAAACATGGTCAACATAGCCAGATGCTGAAACTGAATGGTTTTATTCTGATTTAAAGGACACTGCAGCCTCTTATAAAAACAATGATTTTGAGGGGGTCAGATTTAATTGAACACAAGGTTTGGTCAAATTCCTTTCTAGCTATGTCTGTCTCTATGTCCTTTTTTATCTTGATGAAGGCAACTTATCTAATCATCCTGATGATCTATGAATGGCCAAAAAAAAATTCAGTAACCATTCTAATTGTTGGGTTTGGTTTCTTGTTGTGGCAAAAATTAGACAAATCAATTTTGCTGACAATCCTAATCTTCACCCCTAGAGATGCAACCCTACCAGAATGAACTAACTTCCAAATCTTCTCCCCTTCCACAGAAACTAAGAAACTTATCACTAAAATGAATGCCATTTCATTAAAGCTAAGATACTAGATAGATGCCTGAGATCTTGATGTGGCTAACAGGAAAACTGAATAAAATCAAATATTTGGAAACTGATCCTCACATTGATCCTCATCTTGATTTATGGGAGCTACTATTAATCTCCAAGGAAGAATCTATCTGTTGGAAGAGAAAAAAGAAAGGTTTTTAAAGCTTTAATTGGGGGTGGCAGGGTGGAGTGCAATTAATTCTTGATTAAGCATATAATCATTCTTGGAAAACATGATAGGAACCAGCTGAAAAATTCTTCTCTCTTCCAATTACTCTTTTAGATGGCTCATAACTATTGAGGGAGGAGAAAAAGTGATTACATATTGGTCTGATTTTGATGAAGTTTTCAAAAGAAATATTTTATCTGGTGAGTATGGAGACAGAGCCCTAAGGACTGAAAGATTTACTGGGTAGCAAAGGCCAGGACCTAAGTTTGAAGAAGTGAGGAATCTGGAGTCAACTAGCCAAGTCCCAGAAGTATTACATGACCTGGAGTGGGCAAGAAATCCAAAGCAGGATTTATGCCAAAAACAGACTTTGAAGATCCAATTTGCCCACCCCAAGGAGGAACAATGAATTGGCAGATACAGGAGGCATAATGGTTAGAGTGTTGGGCCTCTCTAGGAAAACGAGTTCAAAGTCTGTCTCAGATACTGACTAGCTATGTGATCCTTAGCAAATGACCTAATATTTCTGTGACCATCTTTTCAAATCTATAAAATGAATAGAGATCAGTAGTCCCAGATCCTAAACTATATCACAAAGCAGTATTCACCAAAATCATTCAATATCACTTAAAAAAATAAAGATGTCAATCCGTAGAACATATGAGAGATACAACATACAGAAGCAAACATTATAGTACAGTTTTCAACAAATACAAAGATTCTGACTAATTATGAGCTCACTATTTGATTGCCAAGAAAAATGGAAAGCATTCTGGCAGCAAGTGTGTATAAACCAACATCTCACATCAGTAACCAAGATAAGTTCCAAATGAATATATACCTTATATATAATATATATATCATAAACAAATTAAAGCATCAAAAAAGAAAATACCTTTCACAGCAATGAATAGGGGAAGAGTTTTTGAAGAAATAAGGGATATAGAGGATTATAGAAGATACAATGATCTATTTTGATTATATTTTAAATAATTTTGCACAAATAAAACCAATACAGTTAAATTAAAAAAGAAATAGGTAATTGGAAAAGTTTTACAAATTCCTTTTATAAAAGTTTCATTTTCAAGATTTTTAAGGAAGTAATTCAAATTTATGAGGGAGAACCATAAGTGGCACAGTAGATGGAATACTGAACCTGGAATTAGCAAAACCTAGCTTTAGATACTTACTAGCTATATGACCCTTGACAAGTCACTTAATCTTTGTCTCAGTTTTCTCATCTGTAAAATGGGGATAATAACAATACCTAGCTCTGGAGGTTGGTCTAAAGATAGAATAAAATAATAACTACAAAGCACTTAGTAGAGTGCTTGGCACTATATAGGTACTATAGAAATATTAGCTATTTTTCTTAAATGATATAAATGGATAATTTTTAAAGGGAGAAATTCAAGGTATTAACAACCATGTAAAAATGTATTAAATTATTTGTAATTTTAAAATCACAAATAAAAATCTACCCTCATATCCATCAAATTAGCAAAGATGATAAAAAAAGAGAAATGCAAATTTTGAAGGGGTAAAAGAAAACTAAGAATAGTCAAGTTTGTTGATAGAGCAAAGAATTGGGTCATACAACTGGAAAATGATTCTGTGGCCCAAAAGTCATTAGACTGTCCTTATCTTTTGAACCAACTAATTGTTGTTGTCCCTCATTCTTAAAATGGACCAAAAGGATATCACTATTTTGGGGTCAAGTAATAATGTGTTCAACTGTGGCTACCACGATCAATCCAAACTTAGAAGA